>NC_057933.1:85189548-85227048 GCF_018555375.3 Anguilla rostrata | reverse complement strand
TGCACTTACCATCACGTGTTCAAGGTCCGTCCCATAATCCTTTGCGGCAGCCACCAGGGCCTGCTGGGAAATCCAGTCCTGCAGCTCCGTGGATTCTCGGCTGAATTCATGCAGCCGTAGAGACTCCTTCAGCCTTTGGGACCTGAGGGCAGAGCAACCTGTCAGATACGCTGATACTGCTGCACCACACAAACAGGGTCTTCAAACGGTCTCAGCCCCCATCCAGTATCTATCATTTTGCGGCGTTGAAAAGTCAAATTAAACTACTTAAATGTAATGTGCATATACTCCTATAAAATAAGTCAGTAGAATAGTATTCAGACATCTTCAGAATTACATTAAAAATAAAAACCTGACAATAAAAGATCAACAATCTCTTCAGCACTTCAAAGATCTGGCCTCTCTGGGAGAGCTGCTAGACAGACGTTCAGCTCCTTGGCCTAACCGCAAGGTGCTATGTTCAGCACAAACCCAGCACAGCCTAACACCCAGGAAACGTGTTTCTCCTGCTGACCATGGCCGGGGCAGCATTGTGCTATGTGGTTGCTTTTCAGCAGTTGGGTCTCGGAAGTTTGTTTCCATCAAGGGCAAGATGCTAAATACAACCAAATCTCTGAGCTGAATCTGTGTGGTTATGTGCTGTATTTTGCAAACCTTACCTGAACATAGTTAGGTGCTGTACTTTCCTAACCTGGCTCCTTACCTGAGCATAGTCAGGTGCTGTACTTTGCAAACCTGGCTCCTTACCTAAGCATAGTCAGGTGCTGTACTTTGCAAACCTGGCTCCTTACCTAAGTATGGTTAGGTGCTGTACTTTGCAAACCTGGCTCCTTACCTAAGCATAGTCAGGTGCTGTACTTTGCAAACCTGGCTCCTTACCTAAGCATGGTTAGGTGCTGTACTTTGCAAACCTGACTCCTTACCTGAGCATAGTTAGGTGCAATACTTTGCAAACTTAGCTCCTTACCTGAGCATGGTTAGGTGCTGTTATTTGCAAACCTTACCTGAGCAAGGTTAGGTGCTGCAGTTTGCTGAACTGGTTGTTGATGTGACTGTAGGGCCAGTCCACCTCATCTCTGCCACACACCCCAGCTGCATGCTCCACATTGCACCCCAACTCCTCCACCTGCACTGCCACCGCCTCCACCTGCTCTTCCAGTACCTGCAAAACAGGGCACATTGATTATCCCAACATCCATTAGCCAAATACCCACCATCCCAACATCCACTATTTGAACATCCATCAGCACAACACCCACCATCGCAACACCTATCAACCCAACATCTATCAGTCCAACATCCACCATCCCAACATCCATCAGCCCAACATCTATCGATCCAATATCCACCATCCCAACATCCATCAGCCCAACATCCATCAACCCAACATCTATCAGTCTAACATCCACCATCCCAACATCCATCAGTCCAACATCCATCAGCCCAATATCCATCAACCCAACATCTATCAGTCCAACATCCACCATCCCAACATCCATCAACCCAACATCTATCAGTCTATCATCCACCATACCAACATCCATTAACCCAATATCCATTATCTCAACATCTACCATCCCAGTATACAGTATACCACCCAACATCCATAAACCAGACATCCATTAACCTAATATCCATCAGCTCAGCATCCACTATTCCAACATCCATCAACCCAATAACTCAAATGCCAACATCCATCAGGCCAACATCTATTATCTCAACATCTACCATCTCAACACCGATCAACCCAACATCCATTATCCCAATATCCATAAACCTAACATCCATCATATCTGAATATCTATTAAACCAGCATCACCAACCCAACATACACCTGCACTACATCCCCCAACATCTGCTAACATGTATCTCTGCAACACCCACTCAACCTGGAGGTCTGTGATTGGTGTAAATGAAAGAACTATAGGATGCTGCTATGCTACCTGCTGTTTCTTAATGAGGCTGGTGGTGGTTGGTTCATTCCTGCCGTAGTCCTCACTGCTGGCCAATGGTAGCAAGTCTGACAGCCGAGCCTCCAGCTCTGCTCCATCCAGTAAGGTCTGAGTGCAGAGAAAATGTATTTATGCAACCATTTAAACGTGGTGAACAGGAAGTGCCTGATGAGCAAAGAGCGGCCTCCCACAGCTCTGATTGGCTGAAAGGAAATGGGCGGGTACCTGCTCACGAGTGACTGCCCTGTTGAGGAGGGTGGCCCTATCCTCACATGCCCCTTCTAGCCCCTCCCACTCCATTGTCAGGTGGGCGGATCTCTGTCGCACTTCATCCCCGTGGCCCTGTGCTGAGTTTCCCATGATCCTCCCCTTCTCCAGCACCCGCTGCAGATGCTGACGGTGGGCGCTGACCTCTGCCTGCAGCTCCTGATTGGACAGACAATATGGTGGTGCACATCATGTACCTTCAGAAGGACAGGATTTACCCCACACAGAACAAGGGCTCAGCAGCATGCAGAGAAGGTTCTGCAAAAGTAAATGTGCAAGACAGCAGTGACTGAATGTTGTTATGGCTGCGGGGCTGTAAGAGAGCTGTGATTGGATGTTACTAAGGCTGTGGGGCTGAAAGAGAGCTGTGATTGGATGTTGCTTAGGCTGTGGGGCTGTAAGAGAGTAGTGATTGGATGTTGCTAAGGTTCTGGGGCTGAAAGACAGCAGTGATTGGATGTTGCTAAGGCTGTGGGGCTGAAAGAGAGCTGTGATTGGATTTTGCTAAGGCTGTGAGGCTGTAAGAGAGCTGTGATTGGATGTTGCTAAGGCTGTGGGGCTGTAAGAGGGTAGTGATTGGATGTTGCTAAGTTTGAGGCTGTAAGAGAGCAGTGATTGGATGTTGCTAAGGCTGTGGGGCCGTTAGAGAGCTGTGATTGGATGTTGCTAAGGCTGTGGGGCTGTAAGAGAGCTGTGATTGGATGTTGCTAAGGCTGTGGGACTGTAAGATAGGTTGTGATTGGATGTTGCTAAGGCTGTGGGGCTGTAAGAGAGCTGTGATTGGATGTTGCTAAGGCTGTGGAACTGTAAGAAAGGTTGTGATTGGATGTTGCTAAGGCTGTGGGGCTGTAAGAGAGTAGTGATTGGATGTTGCTAAGGCTGTGGGGCTGTAAGAAAGGTTCTGATTGGATGTTGCTAAGGCTGTGGGACTGTAAGAAAGGTTCTGATTGGATGTTGCTAAGGCTGTGGGACTGTAAGAGAGCAGTGATTGGATGTTGCTAAGGCTGTGGGGCTATAAGAGAGTAGTGATTGGGTGTTGCTAAGGCTGTGGGGCTGTAAGAGAGCTGTGATTGGATGTTGCTAAGGCTGTGGGACTGTAAGATAGGTTGTGATTGGATGTTGCTACGGCTGTGGGGCTGTAAGATAGGTTGTGACTGGATGTTGCTAAAGCTGTGGGGCTATTACCTTGTGTTTCTGCTGCAGGTGGAGGGCGCTGGCCAGGGACTGGCCGTAGTTTGTAGAGCTGGCCAGCGGGTAGTGCTCAGAGATCCAGGACAGCTCCAGGTCCACATCGTGGAAGAACTCAAACAAAGTTACAGATGCCTCCAGCTGGGTCCTCCTCCGCTCCAGGGGGCGCTGTAGGGATTCAAACCTGCATAACAGGTAAGAACACAGACAATAACATCGAAGCATGCAGTCTTGAAAAAATGTTCAACCCTGATGCTGACAGAGCCAGTCCAGTACACACTGTGGATCTCCCAGAGTAAGATACACTCGGTCAGAACTCACAGCTTCAGGTACTTCTCCGTGTCCCGCAGGATTCGCTGGGAGTCAAAGTGGTTGGTTGCCATGTGTTTGGCTCGTGTGACGATGGCGTTCATCTTGTCTGCAAGTTCCCGTGCCTCCTGCTCCAGCTGCTGGTGGTCCTTCAGGAGCTTCCGGCTGGACTGCAGGTCATGACCTTTCCCAGCATCCCTCAGCAGCCTCTGAATGGCCTCCATATTCACCTTGGCATCCTGCAAGCAATGCCGTTATTTACCCTTTCAGAGAGACTCTTCCTGTGAGAGACATGGTTATTTACCCTTTCAGAGAGACTCTTCCTGTGAGAGACATGGTTATTTACCCGCTCAGAGAGATTCTTCCTGTGAGAGACGTGGTTATTTACCCTCTCAAACAGACTTGCTTACCTGCAGCAGCTCCATCAGCTGCTCCTGCTGTCCCGCCTGCCGCAGTTTGTCCCCTCTCTCCGCCATCTTCCTCTGAAGCTCCGCCCACATGCTGCACACACGCCCTGACTCCTCCCTCACAGCACGGCGCTGGTAATGCCCCTCCCTCTGCATCTCTTCCGCCAGCTACAGGCCAACACACACACACACACACACACACACACAGGCACAAACATACACACACACACACACACACACTTAAGCGGTTGCATACACACACACACACACACACACACAGGCACAAACATACACACACACACACACACACACACACACACGCATACACACGCACACATGTACACACATGCACACACACACACGCACAAAGAAATCAATTGTACTACACACAGCTACACATATTCACTACTATACATGCACAATACCCAACCATGCACACACATACAGCCCCAGCCCTCACCTCTTTAATTTGGTCGAGCCGCACGTGATTGGCCAGCATTTCCTTCTCTGCAGCCTCATGCCGTTTGAGTTTGCGCAGAATGTTGGTGGGGTCGCGGTACGACTCGTCCTCTGCGATCTTAAACTTCTCCTCCATCCATAGAACAATCTCCTCCACATCCCGGTGAAACTCCTGTCATACATTACAGTACAGATACACACACACACACACACACATACACACACACACACAAACACAGACATACACACACACACACACGCACACAGTAGAAAAGCAGAACAAGAGGACCATTCAGATAATGTCTCAGCAGTTTTGTAGGGCTCATAAGATAGGTAGACAGACAGAGTACAGTAAGAGTCTGACTGCACCTGGTATTTCTTAGATGCCAGAAGCTGTGCTCTCCGAGCCTGGCTGCTCTCTTTCAGTCTCCTGGTGTGCTCTTGGACAGATATCGCCTTCTGCTGGATCCTAAGAGAAAAGCTACAATTACAATTCTGGTCCACAATTAAAAGATTAATTCAGGTTTTTCCAGGTCAATACACACATGCATTCTCTGCCTTTAAACTTTAAAGTGTCTAAAGCAACTATAAATATTTTCCTAAAAGCTTAAATGATCTTTTTTTGTGACTGTGAAGCAGGGGGGTAATCTCACAGCAGGGGATGTGACTGTGCGTCTCACAGCTGGGGATGTGACTGCGTCTCTCACAGCTGGGGATGTGACTGCATTTGGGGATGTGACTGTTTGGGGATATAACTGTGTTTCTCACAGCTGGGGATGTGACTGTGTGTCTCACAGCTGGGGATGTGACTGTGTCTCTCACAGCTGGGGATGTGACTGTTTGGGGATATAACTGTGTTTCTCACAGCTGGGGATGTGACTGTGTCTCTCACAGCTGGGGATGTGACTGCATTTGGGGATGTGACTGTTTGGGGATGTAACTGTGTTTCTCAAAGCTGGGGATGTGACTGTGTGTCTCACAGCTGGGGATGTGACTGCGTTTGGGGATGTGATTCACTGTTTGGGGATGTGACTGCATTTGGGGATGTGATTCACTGTTTGTGGATGTGACTGCGTTTGGGGATATGACTCACTGTTTGGGGATGTGACTGCATTTGGGGATGTGACTGCGTTTGGGGATGTGATTCACTGTTTGGATGTGATGCTTGGATGTGATCAGTTTGGAGGATGTGTTGAGACACTGTTTTGTGGATGTGACTTGGATTTTCACGTTTGATGTCGTTGGGGATGTGACATGTTTGGGGATGGTCTGCATTTGGGATTGACTGTTTTGGATGGCCCGGACGCTGTCGCTGTTGTGTGAGCTTCGTGCTCTTCTCCTGCAGCAGGCCGACGCGCAGGTCCAACGCGTTCAGCAAGTCCTCCTGCGCTTCCTGCCTTCCCAGCAGGCCATGCACGCTGTCCACCGAGTCCTGACCACCGCACAACACACGCAAACCACCACACAATTACGATAACAATGCAAAGCATGAAATGTCCTAACATATCCCACTGTATCCCAGTGTACCCCAGTGTACTCCACTCTCACCCCAGTGTGCCCCAGTACGCCCCAGTGTACCCCACTCTCACCCCAGTGTGCCCCAGTACGCCCCAGTGTGCCCTAGTCTCACCCCAGTGTACCCCGGTCTCACCCCAGTGTACCCCAGTCTCACCCCAGTGTACCCCGGTCTCACCCCAATGTACCCCAGTCTCACCCCAATGTACCCCAGTCTCACCCCAGTGTACCCCGGTCTCACCCCAATGTACCCCACTCTCACCCCAGTGTGCCCCAGTACGCCCCAGTGTGCCCTAGTCTCACCCCAGTGTACCCCAGTCTCACCCCAGTATACCCCGGTCTCACCCCAATGTACCGCACTCTCACCCCAGTGTACCCCGGTCTCACCCCAATGTACCCCACTCTCACCCCAGTGTACCCCAGTCTCACCCCAGTGTACCCCGGTCTCACCCCAATGTACCCCACTCTCACCCCAGTGTGCCCAACTCTAACCCCAGTGTACCCCAGTCTCACCCCAGTGTGCCCCAGTACGCCCCAGTGTACCCCACTCTAACCCCAGTGTACCCCAGTCTCACCCCAGTGTGCCCCAGTACGCCCCAGTGTGCCACACTCTCACCCCAGTGTGCCCCAGTACTCCCCAGTGTGCCCCACTCTCACCCCAGTGTACCCCGGTCTCACCCCAGTTATACCCCACTCTCACCCCAGTGTACCCCAGTCTCACCCCAGTGTACCCCAGTACCCCAGTGTACCCCATCTCACCCCAGTGTGCCCATCGCCAGTGTACCCCACTCTCACCCCAGTGTACCCATACACCCCAGTGTGCCCCAGTGTGCCCCAGTACGCCCCAGTTACCCCACCTCCACCCCAGTGTACCCCAGTCTCACCCCAGTGTGCCCCAGTGTGCCCCAGTGTACCCCAGTCTCACCCCAGTGTACCCCAGTACACCCCAGTGTGCCCCAGTGTGCCCCAGTGTGCCCCAGTCTCACCCCAGTGTACCCCACTCTCACCCCAGTGTACCCCAGTACACCCCAGTGTGCCCCAGTGTGCCCCAGTGTGCCCCAGTCTCACCCCCAGGTCGGTGAGTCTCAGCCGGTCCTCTTGGCTGGACAGGGCCATCTCAATCCGGTCTGCTTCCCGGATAAACTTCTGCAGCTCCAGCCCTTCCTCCAGCCGATGTTTCTGATTGGCCCACAGCTTATCGAGCTCCGCCCACTCCTGGCCCAGCTTGCGCAGCGTCTGCTGTACCTCACCTCTGTTGCTAAGCAACGAGCCAGCCAGCGACTGCCCCAGCTTCTCCATGCTCTTCACCCTAGAGAGATGTCAATCAGCCAGACCCCACACACATCATTCCTATCTAACAAGCTTTGTACAGAATGTTGGTAGGTGTGCTAAAGTGAAGATATCGTAGCAGGTTACCATGACAACACTCTCTGGGGATGCAACCCTCAAATTAAAAAAGAACAACGTTGCCCTTGCCTAGGGGCGATTTCATCTTTAGCTGACTACTAAGTTAAGATGTTTGCCTATGAAATCCACGGACAAGTGTGCCCACCTCAAACTTCGTTAAATCTCTAACTCGTCCATTACCCATGATCAGTGCCTGTCACTCATCATCAGGCCCCTCCCCCATCTCACCTGTCTCTCTGCTCCTCGATCTCCCGCCGGAGGTCCTGATTCTCCTTCAGCAGGTTCTGGGCGGAGCCCACATCTGAGGCAGTCTCCTCCCCCTGCAGCCGCGCCCGTACAGACTCCGCCCACAGAAGCAGGTCCCGGGTCTCCTGCAGGAACATGTGCCGTCGCTGGGCGTCCTGCAGCCCCGCCTGTCTCTGCTCCGCCCCCTTTCGCACCCGCTGCAGGAGCTGCTCCAGCCCGCGCACCTCCTCCATGATGGCCACGGCCTCTGCTGGGCTCCGCCCCTGCTTCCTGCCCCAGGACACAACACCCCTCAAACACCCAGAGCCGTGTGCGCCCCAATATTCATAACTGCACCCTAATATACATAAATAACACTATTCCCCAATATTCATAAATAACTCTATGCCCCAATATTCATAACTAACTCTGTGCCCCAATATTCATAAATAATACTAGGCCCCAATATTCATAACTGCAGCCCAATATTCATAACTAACTCTGTGCCTCAATATTCATAAATAATACTAGGCCCCAATATTCATAACTGCAGCCCAATGTTCATAACTAACTCTGTGCCCCAATATTCATAACTAACTCTGTGCCCCAATATTCATAACTAACTCTGTGCCCCAATATTCATAACTAACTCTGCCCCAATATTCATAAATAACACTGTGCCCCAATATTCATAAATATCACTATGCCCCAATATTCCTAACTAATTCTATGCCCCAATATTCATAACTAACTCTGTGCCCCAATATTCATAAATAACACTATGCCCCAATATTCATAACTAACTCTGTGCCCCAATATTCATAACTAACTCTGTGCCCCAATATTCAGAAATAACTCTATGCCCCAATATTCATTAATAACACTGTGCCCCAATATTCATAACTAACTCTGTGCCCCAATATTCATAACTAACTCTGTGCCCCAATATTCATAACTAACTCTGTGCCCCAATATTCAGAAATAACTCTATGCCCCAATATTCATTAATAACACTGTGCCCCAATATTCATAACTAACTCTGTGCCCCAATATTCATAACTGCAGCCCAATATTATAAATAACACTGTGCCCCAATATTCATAACTAACTGCACCCCAATATTCATAACTAACTGCACCCCAATATTCATAAATAACACTGTGCCCCAATATTCATAACTAACTCTGTGCCCCAATATTCAGAAATAACTCTATGCCCCAATATTCATTAATAACACTGTGCCCCAATATTCATAACTAACTCTGTGCCCCAATATTCATAACTGCAGCCCAATATTAATAAATAACACTGTGCCCCAATATTCATAACTAACTGCACCCCAATATTCATAACTAACTGCACCCCAATATTCATAAATAACACTGTGCCCCAATATTCATAACTAACTCTGTGCCCCAATATTCATAAATAACACTGTGCCCCAATATTCATAACTAACTCTGTGCCCCAATATTCAGAACTAACTCTGTGCCCCAATATTCATAAATAACACTGTGCCCCAATATTCATAACTAACTCTGTGCCCCAATATTCATAACTGCAGCCCAATATTCATAAATAACACTATGTCCCAATATTCATAACTAACTGCACCCCAATATTAATAAATAACACTGTGCCCCAATATTCATAACTAACTGCACCCCAATATTCATAAATAACACTGTGCCCCAATATTCATAACTAACTGCACCCCAATATTCATAAATAACACTGTGCCCCAATATTCATAACTAACTGCACCCCAATATTAATAAATAACACTGTGCCCCAATATTCATAACTAACTGCACCCCAATATTCATAACTAACTCTCTCACAGGTACGCACATTTTGGCGATGCTCCTCAGGTACTCGATCTTGCGCTCCAGTGCCTGGATCTCCCGCTGGGCCAGGCCCAGCTCCCGCTCCTCGGCCAGTAGGGCGGTTTGGGTCACGCTCACCCCGGCCCCGCCCACCTCGGCCCCGCCCAGCTGCGTCAGCTTCTCCTGCAGCTGTGCCCGCGCGTCCTGGCAGTCCTGCAGGAAGGAGCGAACGTCCGCCGTGCCCAGCAGCTCCTCCGCCTTCGCATCCCGCAACACCTGCATGCGCTCCCACCTGCAGCACAGAGAGAGAACTGCTCACCTGCAGCACAGAGAGAACTGCTCACCTGTGCAGCACAGAGAGAACTGCTCACCTGCAGCACAGAGAGAGAACTGCTCACCTGCAGCACAGAGAGAACTGCTCACCTGCAGCACAGAGAGAACTGCTCACCTGCAGCACAGAGAGAACTGCTCACCTGCAGCACAGAGAGAGAACTGCTCACCTGTGCAGTACAGAGAGAGAACTGCTCACCTGCAGCACAGAGAGAGAACTGCTCACCTGCAGCACAGAGAGAGAACTGCTCACCTGCAGCACAGAGAGAGAACTGCTCACCTGCAGCACAGAGAGAACTGCTCATCTGCAGCACAGAGAGAACTGCTCGTCTGCAGCACAGAGAGAGAACTGCTCACCTGCAGTACAGAGAGAGAACTGCTCACCTGTGCAGTACAGAGAGAGAACGGCTCACCTGCAGCACAGAGAGAGAACTGCTCACCTGCAGCACAGAGAGAGAACTGCTCACCTGCAGCACAGAGAGGCAGTCGCTCACCTGTACCAACATGTTTGTGTGTGTGTATGTATGTCTGTAGACTGTGTGTATGCAGAGTGTGTGTGCACTGTGCGTGTGTGTGTGTATGTCTGCATACTGTGTGTATGTAGAGTGTGTGTGTACTGTGTGGTGTGTGTGTGCGTGTATGTCTGCATACTGTGTGTATGTAGATTGTGCGTGTACTGTGTGTGTACAGTGTGTGTCTACCTGCGGATGACCTGTTCCTGTCTGGTCTGGATCTCTCTCTGCTTGCTGTGTCCACTCTTCTGTAGCTCCTCCCCCAGCTGACTGATGTTATCCAGCTGGCCCCTCCCACTGGCCAGCTCCGTCAGGAAGCTCTGACAGGTAACAGGTTTATGGTTCATTACTGGTGCTGTCATTATTAACAGAGAGTGTGCGCATTGTAATACATGCATACTCAGCTAATAACTGCTGCTGTGGTCTCAGCTCAGAAATTAATGTGGCGTTAATGGACCCGAGTGGGATTTAGGATAGTGCTAACAAAGTCATATGGGATCTGAACATAGCATAGTGCTAACAAAGTCATATGGGATCTGAATGTAGCATAGCGCTAACAGAGTCTTATGGGATCTGAACATAGCATAGCGCTAACAGTCATATGGGATCTGAATGTAGCATAGTGCTACCAGAGTCATATGGGATCTGAACATAGCATAGTGCTAACAGAGTCATATGGGATCGGAATGTAGCATAGCGCTAACAGAGTCATATGGGATCTGAATTTAACATAGTGCTACCAGAGTCATATGGGATCTGAACATAGCATAGTGCTAACAGTCATATGAGATCTGAACGTAGCATAGCGCTAACAGAGTCTTATGGGATCTGAACATAGCATAGTGCTAACAGAGTCATATGGGATCTCAATGTAGCATAGTGCTACCAGAGTCATATAGGTTCTGAACATAGCATAGTGCTAACAAAGTCATATGGGATCTTAATGTAGCATAGCGCTAACAGAGTCTTATGGGATCTGAACATAGCATAGCCCTAACAGTCATATGGGATCTGAATGTAGCATAGTGCTACCAGAGTCATATGGGATCTGAACATAGCATAGTGCTAACAGAGTCATATGGGATCTGAATGTAGCATAGCGCTAACAGAGTCATATGGGATCTGAATGTAACATAGTGCTAACAGAGTCATATGGGATCTGAACATAGCATAGTGCTAACAGTCAGATGAGATCTGAACGTAGCATATAGCTAACAGTCATATGGGATCTCAATGTAGCATAGTGCTACCAGAGTCATATAGGTTCTGAACATAGCATAGTGCTAACAGAGTCATATGGGATCTGAATGTAGCATAGCGCTAACAGTCATATGGGATCTGAATGTAGCATAGTGCTACCAGAGTCATATGGGATCTGAACGTAGCATAGCGCTAACAGTCATATGGGATTTGAAAGTAGCATAGTGCTAACAGAGTCATTTGGGATCTGAACGTAGCATTGCGCTAACAGTCATATGGGATCTGAACGTAGCATAATGCTACCAGAGTCTTATGGGATCTGAACGTAGCATAGCGCTAACAGTCATATGGGATTTGAAAGTAGCATAGTGCTAACAGAGTCATTTGGGATCTGAACGTAGCATATAGCTAACAGAGTCTTATGGGATCTGAAAGTAGCATAGTGCTAACAGTCATATGGGATCTGAACGTAGCATAATGCTAACAGAGTCTTATGGGATCTGAACATAGCATAGCGCTAACAGTCATATGGGATCTGAACGTAGCATAGTGCTAACAGAGTCATATGGGATCTGAATGTAGCATAGTGCTACCAGAGTCATATGGGATCTGAACGTAGCATAGCGCTAACAGTCATATGGGATTTGAAAGTAGCATAGTGCTAACAGAGTCATATGGGATCTGAACGTAGCATAGCGCTAACAGTCATATGGGATTTGAAAGTAGCATAGTGCTAACAGAGTCTTATGGGATCTGAACGTAGCATAGCGCTAACAGTCATATGGGATCTGAACGTAGCATAGTGCTACCAGAGTCATATGGGATCTGAACATAGCATAGCGCTAACAGTCATATGGGATCTGAATGTAGCATAGTGCTACCAGAGTCATATGGGATCTGAACGTAGCATAGCGCTAACAGTCATATGGGATCTGAACGCAGCGTAGCGCTAACAGAGTCATATGGGATCTGAACGTAGCATAGCGCTAACGGAGCAGGAGTGGGGTTTCACCTCGTATTTGGCCTGCATCACCTCCACATTCTCAGCGTTGGGGCTGAAGGCCTTCAGCACGCTCTCTTTGTCTCCCATCCAGGACTCAAACTCCTGGCAGGTGTTATAGAAACGGTACAACCTCACCGCCTCCTCCAGAGCTCTCCTCCGAGACTGCAGGAACAAGGAGAACATTTCTGCACACAGACATTCTATACATACACACACACACAGGCTACACACACACACACACTATATACACACACACACAGGCTACACACACACACACACACACACTATATACACACACACACAGGCTACACACACACACACACACACACACACACACTATATATATATACACACACAGGCTATACACACACACACACACACACACACACACATAGTACATGCAGGTTGAATACCTGTGCCAGGCTCTGTAGGCTGCTGAAGTCTCTGTCCAGGCTATGCTGTGTGGTTGTGATGGTGTCCTGCTGGTACTGCGGGTCGGGCAGCATGCTGGACTGGATCTCCGTGGTGCCGCGACGCATAGAGCGACTGCGGCGGGGCCGGCTCACCTGGGCAGGGCTCACCTGGCCGGGGCCCACCTGGGCGGGGGTCTCCAGGGTTCCATTATTTAGCGCTGGCTGAAATGGAGGCTCCACCTGGACACCCAGAGCCAGATCTTACTCACATCCACCAATCACCAATCAGTCAATCACCTGATCAATAAATTAATGAACTAATCCATTCAGATTTAGCCACGTAGCGATAAACCCGGGATAGGCATCAAGCGTATATAGGAACTGGAGAGGGTAGGTGGGGCCTGGCGATGAAGCCTCTACATGTTGAGGGCAAAAGAGCCTGCTGCCCATTGAATTCAATGTAGAAAATCAAGGTGATTTAACAACCAAAGAAAACCTCATTGGTCAGTTTTTTTGTGATCATAATTTTTTATTTATTTTGCTTACAAAAGTCTGATATTCCCCATTTACTTTAATGAGAGCGCCAATGTGTTGCCCTCAGCATGTGCAATACAGGCTTAATTCCTTGGCTTCACAAGCTTAGGTCAGCTGAAGAAGGTGTTCTTTTCTGTCTAGTCAAATATGCATGTCTATGGGGAGAAGAGCATCAGGCTGTTGCAGGTTAGCTGGCCAGTGCAGGGCAGTCAGCCGACCAGCAGGGGGCGCATTACCTTGGGCAGTAGCTCTGTGATGTAGGTGGGAGGCACCAGCTGCTGGTTTCCTTTGTTGTCCTTCACCAGCCACTTATCTCCACTCTTACTGAGAATATCCACCATTTCCCCACGGTCCAGGGTCACCTTCTCACCTGGACAACACAAGAAACAAGGTTACCTGCTCACCTGAACAAAACCAAAAACCTGGTCACCTGCTCACCTGAACAACACAAAAAACCTGGTCACCTGCTCACCTGAACAACACAAAAAACCTGGTTACCTGCTCACCTGAACAATACAAAAAACCTGGTCACCTGCTCACCTGAACAACACAAAAAACCTGGTTACCTGCTCACCTGAACAATACAAAAAACCTGGTCACCTGCTGACCTAAACAACACAAAAAACCTGGTTACCTGCTCACCTGAACAATACAAAAAACCTGGTCACCTGCTCACCTAAACAACACAAAAAACCTGGTTACCTGCTCACCTGAACAAAAACAAAAACCTGGTCACCTGCTCACCTGAACAACCCCAAAAACCTGGTTACCTGCTCACTTGAACAAAACCAAAAATCTGGTCACCTGCTCACCTGAACAACCCCAAAAACCTGGTTACCTGCTCACCTGAACAAAACCAAAAACCTGGTCACCTGCTCACCTGAACAACCCCAAAAACCTGGTTACCTGCTCACCTGAACAACACAAAAAACCTTGTCACCTGCTCACCTGAACAAAACCAAAAACCTGGTCACCTGCTCACCTGAACAATCCCAAAAACCTGGTCACCTGCTCACCTGAACAACCCCAAAAATCTGGTTACCTGCTCACCTGAAGACCCCAAAAACTGTTACCTGCTCACCTGAACAAACCCAAAAACCTGGTCACCTGCTCACCTGAACAATCCCAAAAACCTGGTCACCTGCTCACCTGAACAACCCCAAAAACCTGGTCACCTGCTCACCTGAACAACCCCAAAAACCTGGTTACCTGCTCACCTGAACAAAACCAAAAACCTGGTTACCTGCTCACCTGGACAACACAAAAAACCGGGTCACCTGCTCAAGACAGGCTCAAAATAGACTCCATTCACACTTTTTGACACTAACCCAGCAAACAATTGCCCTAGGCTCCATTGAAAAACAATGATGATCTGAACTGAAGCCCCAGGTGAATGTACATTAAACTTGCAGTGTGCTAGCTGTGTCTAACCCTGCAAGGGGGCCTGGTTTTTCCTGCAAGGCTGTGAGTAAACATGCTGTAGGGCCAGTTACCTCTGTATCTGAATCGAATTTTGGCCTGCTGGACAGCGACAGGTGCCTGAGTCTGGGGCAACGGGCGGGGCGGACGCGTCGCTCTCTGTGTCGGCACCCAAATTCTCTCCTTCCCCACCTCCTCCTCCTCTCCAGAGGAGGCGCTGTCTCGCTCTGTTGTGTTCTCCTGCGGTTCAGCCTGCAGTCGGAGATTAACACACTCAGGGATGACCCCACTCAAACATGGGGGCCTACAGGGTGGCTGTGACTCACTGTGAGGGGCCTACAGGGCAGCTGTGACTCACTGTGAGAGGGCCCTGCTGGGCAGCTGTGACTCACTGTGAGAGGGGCCTACAGGGCAGCTGTGACTCACTGTGAGAGGGGCCTACAGGGTGGCTGTGACTCACTGTGAGAGGGCCCTGCTGGGCAGCTGTGACTCACTGTGAGAGGGCCCTGCTGGGCAGCAGTGACTCACTGTGAGAGGGGCCTACAGGGCAGCTGTGACTCACTGTGAGAGGGCCCTGCTGGGCAGCAGTGACTCACTGTGAGAGGGGCCTACAGGGCAGCAGTGACTCACTGTGAGAGGGGCCTGCTGGGCAGCAGTGACTCACTGAGAGGGGCCTACAGGGCAGCTGTGACTCACTGTGAGAGGGGCCTACAGGGCAGCTGTGACTCACTGTGAGAGGGGCCTACAGGGCAGCTGTGACTCACTGTGAGAGGGGCCTGCTGGGCAGCTGTGACTCACTGTGAGAGGGGCCTACAGGGCAGCAGTGACTCACTGTGAGAGGGCCCTGCTGGGCAGCTGTGACTCACTGTGAGAGGGGCCTACAGGGCAGCTGTGACTCACTGTGAGAGGGGCCTACAGGGCGGCTGTCACTCACTGTGAGAGGGGCCTACAGGGCAGTTAAGGGGCCTACAGGGCAGCTGTGACTCACTGTGAGAGGGGCCTACAGGGCAGCTAAGGGGCCTACAGGGCAGCTGTGACTCACTGTGAGAGGGGCCTACAGCGCAGCTAAGGGGCCGACAGGGCAGCAGGACTCACTGTGAGAGGGCCTACAGGGCAGCTGTGACTCACTGTGAGAGGGCCTGCTGGGCAGCTAAGGGGCCTACAGGGCAGCTGTGACTCACTGTGAGAGGGGCCTACAGGGCAGCTGGCTACGTAGAGGGCCTGCTGGCAGCTGAGGGGCCTACAGGGCAGCAGGACTCACTGGAGAGGGCCTGCAGGGCAGCTGTGACTCACTGTGAGAGGGGCTTACAGGGCAGCGTGACTCACTGTGAGAGGGCCGCTGCATGGGGCCTACAGGGCAGCTGTGACTCACTGTGAGAGGGGCCTGCAGGGCAGCTGTGACTCACTGTGAGAGGGGCTTACAGGGCAGCTGTGACTCACTGTGAGAGAGGCCTACAGGGCAGCTGTGACTCACTGTGAGAGGGGCCTACAGGGCAGCTGAGGGGCTTACAGGGCAGCAGTGACTCACTGTGAGAGGGGCCTACAGGGCAGCTGTGACTCACTGTGAGAGGGGCTTACAGGGCAGTTGTGACTCACTGTGAGAGGGGCCTGCTGGGCAGCTGAGGGGCCTACAGGGCAGCAGTGACTCACTGTGAGAGGGGCCTGCAGGGCAGCTGTGACTCACTGTGAGAGGGGCTTACAGGGCAGCGTGATCACTGTGAGAGGGGCCTCGGGTAGCAGTGACTCACTGTGAGAGGCCTGCTGGCAGCTAGGGGCTACAGGGCAGCTGTGACTCACTGTGAGAGGGCTGGCAGCGTGATCACTGTGAGGGCTAGGCAGCTGAGGTGCTTCAGGGCAGCAGCTACTGTGAGAGGCGTACAGGCAGCTGGACTCACTTTCAGCGAGGGGCGCTGAGCGGGCGTCTTGGCCTGACTCATCTCCCAGGCGCAGCAGCTCAAGCGTGAGCAGGGGTCTCTCACCGCAGGTGCGCTGCAGCAGGGCGTCGGCACTCGACTCATCCTTCCCATGATCCTCACTGCGCAGCAGGGTGGTCACTGAGCCAGGATCGGCTGGCTCGGACGCAAGTGCTGGGAGCAGTGGCAGGGTGCAGCAGGGTGGGCAGGGTGGGGGGGGTGGAGCAGCAGGGTGGGGCGGGGTGGAGCAGGGTAGGGCAGGGTGGGGGGGTGGAGCAGGGTGGGCAGGGTGGGAGCAGGGTGGGAGGGTGGAGGCAGGGTGGAGCAGCAGGGTGGGGGGGGTGGAGCAGGTTAGGGCAGGGTGGGGTGGGGTAGGGCAGGGTGGAGCAGCAGGGTGGGGCGGGGTGGGAGAGGGTAGGGCAGGGTGGGGCAGGGTGGGGCAGGGAGCATACACCCTTTTATCAGTTTGGTTCTGTTTGAAACACCATTCAAAACTACAGTTCAAACTAACTTTCCTCCTTTACATCTGTCTGTCAGATGTAGTGGAGACCAGAGGCCAGCCAATCATATCTTCTGCTGACATCACTGATGACATCACCTAGACTTGAACCTGAGACTGCAGGAACCAGCCGGGCCATGCTTCCTTCCTCCAGTTAGGGTACCTGTTTGATGATGCTGCCAGCCTGCAGCCGAGTCTTCCGATTGTCCACTTCGTCCTTCAGGTGCCGCCACTGCCTCTGCAGGGTCGACGCCCACTTGCGGATCTCCTTCTCATTGGGGTGTTTCCGGCTGCAGAGGTCATGACCCCTGCTCACCACCCCTAAGCACAAAGGCTCATGGGATTGCATCTCTGCCTCCAGAGCCTGAAACACACCGTATAGATCAGCTTAAACACACACACACACACTCTCACACACACACACACACGCACACACACACTCACACACTCACACACACATACTCACACACACACAACACTCACACATACCCATGAACACATACACATACACACACACTCACCCACACAGACACACACAGACACACGCACACACACTCACCCACACAGACACACTCTCACACACACACACATACTCTCTCACACACACACACACACTCAGACACACACACACTCTCACACACACACACACACACACACACACACACACACACACACATACTCACACACACACACACACTCACACACACACAAGCAGACACACACACACACACACATACTCTCTCACCACACACACACACTCAGACACACACACATACTCTCTCACACACACACACACTCAGACACACACACACTCTCACACACACACACACACACACACACTCACACACACACACACATACTCACACACACTCACACACTCACACACACATACTCACACACACACAACACTCACACATACCCATGAACACATACACATACACACACACTCTCCCACACAGACACACACAGACACACGCACACACACTCACCCACACAGACACACTCTACACACACACACATACTCACACACACACACACACTCACACACACACACACTCTCACACACACACACACACACACACACTCACACACACACACATACTCACACACACACACACTCACACACACACACACACTCTCTCACACACACACACACACACACACTCAGACACACACACACACACTCTCACACACACACACACACACACTCAGACACACTCTCACACGCACACACACACTCTCTCACACACACACACACACACACTCAGACACACACACACACACTCTCACACACACACACACACACTCAGACACACACACACACACACACACACACACTCACACACACATACTCACACACACACACACACACACTCACACACACACACAAGCAGACACACACACACACACACACCTTGTGTCTCTGAATAGCGAGTAGTATCTGGCTGAGGTCGCGGCCCAGGCCAGCCGTGCGCACCAGCTGCCAGGTCTCATAGATCCAGGCCTCCGTCTCCTCACAGTCCCGGAAGAACTCAAAGAGCTTCAGCTGCTCCTGCAGGTCCTGCCTCCTGCGCAGACAGAGCACCAATCAGAGCACAGCTCCGCATGTACACCAATCAGAGCACAGCTCCGCATGTCCACCACTCAGAGCATAGCTCTGCATGTCCACCAATCAGAGCACAGCTCCGCATGTCCACCACTCAGAGCATAGCTCCGCATGTCCACCAATCAGAGCACAGCTCCAGATGTTCACCAATCAGAGCAGAGCTCTGCCCAATCAGAGCTCAGCTGCGCATGTTCACCAATCAGAGCACAGCTCCACATCTTGTCAATCAGAGAACAGCTCAGAATAGCCATAGATAGTCATTATGGTTTACCTCATCCAGCACTGATACATATTTCACTACAGATACTTAGACACCATGTTTAAAATGACCATAGATCCTCATCCAGCATTAGGTGATCTGTGAGCAGGTTGTTCCACAGTAAGTACTCACCTGTTTTTGCTCTGCAGCAGGAGGGAGCTGTACTGGGCATTGAGGGCTCGGACCCGGGTCTGGACCTGCTGGGGGTCGCTGTGTGGACCCGTTAGGGCCCTGGTGCTGATGGAGCTCAGAGTGTCTCCCTGTGAGGAGATCTGCGCCTCCACCAGCTCCTGCTTCTGCAGCAGAGACTCCACATCCTGCAGCTGCTTCCCATGATCCTTAGAGCCTACCAACACCTGGGGGGCAAGCGCAACAAACATTAACACTTCCCTCTGGAACATTAAAGAGTGAATGCATACATAAATCAATGAATGAATGAATGAATGAATTGCAGATTGATTAATTTATAAATGAATAATGGATTATGGTTTGATATTGGAATAAATTCTGATGAATGAATGGATTAATTAATGGATTATGGGGCGACATAGCTCAGGAGGTAAGACCGATTGTCTGGCAGTCGGAGGGTTGCCGGTTCAAAACCCCGCCCTGGGCATGTCGAAGTGTCCTTGAGCAAGACACCTAACCCCTAACCCCTAACTGCTCTGGCGAATGAGAGGCATCAATTGTAAAGCGCTTTGGATAAAAGCGCTATATAAATGCAGTCCATTTACCATTTAATGAATGAATGAACGAATAAATTAATGGATTGTGGATTGATGAATGAATGGATGAATGAATGAATGATTGAATAAATGCCAACTGATGAATGAATGAATAGATTATGGATTGACAAGTGAACGAACAAACGAACGAGGAGGGTTAATGATTGAGTCTTTCTCACCTGCAGCTCCTCCAGGTCCTGGGACAGCAGCTCAACGTCTCTGAGCACACCGAGCGTGTTGACGACGCCCCCTATTGCCTGGCCCTGGTTCTGCAGCTGCAGGAGGAGGTCCTTCCAGTGCTGCGTGATGTTCTCCTGCCTGCGATTCCACGGCAACAGCAGCGGGAATCAGACCCTCCAGACCTCCGTATTATTTTTTACATTTCACATGATCACCTGACCCGTACCGAGGGAGAGCCAATCAGCCCCAGGCACACTCACCTGCGGATCACCTGACCCGTACCAAGGGAGAGCCAATCAGCCGCAGGGCAAACTCACCTGCGGATCACCTGACCCGTACCGAGGGAGAGCCAATCAGCCGCAGGGCAAACTCACCTGCGGATCACCTGACCCGTACCGAGGGAGAGCCAATCAGCCGCAGGGCAAACTCACCTGCGGATCACCTGACCCGTACCGAGGGAGAGCCAATCAGCCCCAGGCACACTCACCTGCGAATCACCTGACCCGTACCGAGGGAGAGCCAATCAGCCGCAGGGCACACTCACCTGCGGATCACCTGACCCGTACCGAAGGAAAGCCAATCAGCCGCAGGGCACACTCACCTGCGAATCACCTGACCCGTACCGAGGGAGAGCCAATCGGCCCCAGGCACACTCACCTGCGAATCACCTGACCCGTACCGAGGGAGAGCCAATCAGCCCCAGGCACACTCACCTGTGGATCACCTGACCCGTACCGAGGGAGAGCCAATCAGCCGCAGGGCAAACTCACCTGTGGATCACCTGACTCGTACCGAGGGAGAGCCAATCGGCCCCAGGACACACTCACCTGCGGATCACCTGACCCGTACCGAGGGAGAGCCAATCAGCCCCAGGCACACTCACCTGCGGATCACCTGACCCGTACCGAGGGAGAGCCAATCAGCCCCAGGCACACTCACCTGCGGATCACCTGACCCGTACCGAGGGAGAGCCAATCAGCCGCAGGGCAAACTCACCTGCGGATCACCTGACCCGTACCGAGGGAGAGCCAATCGGCCCCAGGACGCACTCACCTGCGGATCACCTGCACCTTGCTGTGGTAGTCCTCGCGGTCGATGACGGCGGCCATGTCGCGGAGGGCGTGGAAGCGCGGCTGGCGGGCGTGCACGTCGGCGGCCAGGGCCTGCAGGCGGCGGTCGGCGGCCAGCGCGGCGCTCAGGTCCCGCGCGGAGCGCACGTCCTGCCCGCGCAGCAGCCGCGCCGTCTCCTGCAGGTAGGCCTCCCGCAGCGTCGCCTTGCGCCCGAACCTCTGCGCCAGCCGCTCCAGCCCCTCCAGCCGCAGCAGCGCCCCCTGCAGGGCGCGCTCGCGCCCGTGCTCCGCCCGCTCCAGCGCCGCCCAGTGCCGCTCCACGTCGGCCAGCGAGCGGCCCTCCGGCGGCACGTAGGCGTGCCGGTTGTTGGCGCGCAGTTTGGTGCGCAGGGCGAACAGGTGCGCCTCAATGGCGCCGCGGTCCTGGTACTTGGGCGGCTTCTCCACGGTGCGGTAGGCCTTGAAGGCCGCCACCAGCCGCTGCATCTCCTGCAGGGAGTTGGGGAAGAGCCGGTCGTTCAGCTCCACCACCTTGGCCTTGATCCAGCGCAGCAGGTCCGACACCATCCTCTCGTACAGCTCCCTCAGGTCCTCCGTCTCCTTCACCATCACCAGGATCTGGGACAAACAGAGAGGCAGCGCCCCCTTCAGCCTGCAGAGCTGCATTACAGTAACACTTAAAGCACAACGCCAGTGTTCACGCCAGGCTATGATTGTTAAGCACTTGCAGGCTCACATAAGAAGATCCACACAGTAATATTTACACACAGTAATATTCACACACCCACCCACCCATCCACACACACACACACACACACACACCTTGCTCAAAGTCGTGGTTCCCCTTCGTGGTCTAATAATTCCCTCTCTCATGTTCTTCCATCTCAGCCACTGGTGACTGAAGTTCCCTGAGAGAGACATGTCTTCCAGGCTCCGCCCACTGGCCCCGCCCACTCACCCAACCACGCAATGGCCCCGCCCTCTCATCGGCACCTCTGTCACACAGCCTGTCTGTTTCTGTAGCCAGTGAGCCACTTCAGCCAGCCAACAACTGCCCCCCAAGATCTGCCCCCCTGCCCCTCTGCCCAGAGCAGGGTGTGTAGAGTGCGGTCCTGGCTGTGAGGGGTGGTGGGGGGGTGCAGGCAGTTTGGGGTTGGGGGCTGTTTCAGTCCACACACCTCTCCTTCCCCTGTGTGTCTCAGCAGCTTCGTACGGCCTGACCCCCCCCCTCACCTGCTCAGACAACCTCCCGCCCCCCCCCTTCCTCGCCCAACTCCCAGAATTCCTCCTGTTATCCTGGACAAAACCGGCGTGCTGCTAGATGGTGCGATTCTGTGTTGTGCGTGTGCGTGTGCGCGTGCACGTGCGTGACGTGTGTGTGTGTGCATGTGCGCGTGTCGTGTGTGTGTGTGCGTGCGTGCGTGCGTGTGTCGTGTGTGTGCGTGCGTGCGTGCATGCGTGTGTGTGTGTATGTGTGTGTGTGTGCGCGTGTATGCGTGTCATGTGTGTGCGTGCGCGTGTGTGCGTGTGTGTGTTTGTGTGTGCGGGTCGTGTGTGTGTGTTGTGTGCGTGAATGTATGCGCGAGTGCATGTGTGTTTGTGTGTGCTACACCTCCAGCAGAAGGAGGTCTGAGGCTGTGCTGAGCTGATTAGCCCCTCCCCCTCCCTGTCCTGGCTGTGGTTAACTCCCATAATCCCCTGGGGAGGCTCTGTGATTAGGAACTCCAGGGAGGGATTATGCTCGTGCAGTTCACCATGCAGCCTCTAGAGGGAGCCCAGTAGCAGGCCTGGTCTGTATTTAAAGAGCAGGACTGGGCCAAAGGCTCTAGCAGTCAGTGAGAGGGACTGAGTGCCTCTGCCTGAGTCCAGCCTTTAAGCCTTTAAGTCAAATCGGCAGGGTTGCCTTGGCAACTAACCGGGAAAGTGTGCATGACAAAAGTTTGACTTAAGATCACAATTCCCAAAAGGGTTTGGAGTTGGGCCAGTGTCATGAACAATAAATTTCCCCTCAGAAATAAGTTCCCCTCAGAAATAAGTTTCCCCCTTTGAACGCCATTGTAATTTGTTGTGTATTATGTCACAATTTGTTGTGTATTTAACAAACATTTTCTCTCAGCAGACGTGATTATTCTGCAAGCATGCATTTGAAATGGCGCAGGTTTAGAGCCGTTAAGTGATTAATTAACACATTATCAGTTTGGTAGCTGGATGAATAGTTGTTATAATTATTATGGTAATTCCGTTAAAGTTTGAAATCAGAATGTTTTAAATTGTGTATACACAGACAATGAACTCGTACACCCAGATTGGATGTTGACGTATATGTCTAACATTAGCTAATGATCACATGGTTGATACCATGTGATCATAAGCTAATGGTTGATAGTTCATCTATTTAGCTAACCTATGACAGTTTAAGTAGCTGCCACTCTGCTGAAACTGAAACTCTCTTCAAACTGTGATGTCATAATGACAGGGGGGAGCTTATTTGTCATGACCCCGGCTGCGATTGGAGGCCCGCGCACCTTGGCGATCCTCTTCTGCAGGGTGTGGCCCTGCTTGGCGCGGGAGAAGTAGTGGTAGTACAGGGACACGTAGGTCATGATGGACTTCTCGTCGGGGTGGGGGACGGCCACGTCCTCGATGTCCAGCAGCCGCATGATCCCCAGCTCCCTCTCCGCCACCCCGAAGGCGTGCTCCAGGTTCCGCAGGGGCTCCCCCTGCTGGAGGCGCCCGTAATCAAACAGGTCCGGCCTGCGAGGGGGGAGGCAGGGGTCAGGGGTCAGAAGCACTCTGCAGGGTTCTGTGCCAGACGTGGGACTATGCCCCTGAAAATCTCCTCAATCTTACTCCTAAGCGCAAGACTGCTTTTATGAAATTAAACTGTAAATACATCACTCATGCTCCTGATTCCACCGGCAGAGATTATCACCTTACAGCTGTGAAGTTTACCTGGGCAGGGCAGGACAGGGTGGGGCAGGGCAGGACAGGACAGGACAGGGCAAGGCAAGGCAGGACAGGGCAGGACAGGACAGGATAGGGCGGGGCAGGGCAGGGCAGGACAGGACAGGGCAGGGCAGGACAGGGCGGGGCAGGGCAGGACAGGACAGGGCAGGGCAGGGCAGGGCAAGGCAGGGCAGGACAGGGCAGGGCAGGATAGGGCGGGGCAGGGCAGGGCAGGGTAGGGTGGGGCAGGACGGGGCAGGACAGGACAGGGCAGGACAGGGTAGGGCAATGTGCTACTCACCGGTGGGCGTGGATGAGTGCGTTGAACGCCAGGCCATCCCTCCAGCTGCTGGAGAAGTCCTGCACGTCCACACTAGAGTACCCTGCCGTCTTCCGCTGGCACCAGATCAGCAGAGCTTCTTTAGCAGAGCGCCGCGCTGCACTAGCACCCCCATCTGCCTGAAACACGCACATGCACCATTACACACAGATATACTCACACATACACATACACCATTACATACTTACACACACATATACACCATTATACACAGATATATTCACACACATACACATACACCATTACATACTTACACACACATATACACCATTACACACCATTACACACAGATATACTCACACACATACACATACACCATTACGTACTTACACACACATATACACCATTACACACCATTACACACACATATACTCACACACACACACACATACACCATTACATACTTACACACACATACACATACGTAATGTGTGTGCTGTATGCCCTACGGCAGGGCGTTATGTGTGTGCTGTATTCCATACAGCAGGGCGTAATGTGTGTGCTGTATGCCCTACGGCAGGGTGTAATGTGTGTGCTGTATTCCCTACGGCAGGGCTTAATGTGTGTGCTGTATGCCCTATGGCAGGGTGTAATGTGTGTGCTGTATTCCCTACAGCAGGGCGTAATGTGTGTGCTGTATGCCCTACAGCAGGGTGTAATGTGTGTGTTGTATGCCCTACAGCAGGGCGTAATGTGTGTGCTGTATGCACTATGGCAGGGTGTAATGTGTGTGCTGTATTCCCTACAGCAGGGCGTAATGTGTGTGCTGTATGCACTATGGCAGGGTGTAATGTGTGTGCTGTATTCCCTACAGCAGGGCGTAATGTGTGTGCTGTATGCCCTACAGCAGGGTGTAATGTGTGTGCTGTATTCCCTACAGCAGGGCGTAATGTGTGTGCTGTATGCCCTATGGCAGGGTGTAATGTGTGTGCTGTATTCCCTACAGCAGGGCGTAATGTGTGTGCTGTATGCCCTACAGCAGGGTGTAATGTGTGTGCTGTATTCCCTACAGCAGGGCGTAATGTGTGTGCTGTATGCCCTACAGCAGGGTGTAATGTGTGTGCTGTATTCCCTACAGCAGGGCGTAATGTGTGTGCTGTATGCCCTATGGCAGGGTGTAATGTGTGTGCTGTATTCCCTACAGCAGGGCGTAATGTGTGTGCTGTATGCCCTACAGCAGGGCGTAATGTGTGTGCTGTATTCCCTACAGCAGGGCGTAATGTGTGTGCTGTATGCCCTACAGCAGGGCGTAATGTGTTTGTTGTATGCCCTACAGCAGGGTGTAATGTGTGTGCTGTATGCCCTACAGCAGGGTGTAATGTGTGTGTTGTATGCCCTACAGCAGGGCGTAATGTGTTTGTTGTATGCCCTACGGCAGGGCGTAATGTGTTTGTTGTATGCCCTACGGCAGGGCGTAATGTGTGTGTTGTATGCCCTACGGCAGGGTGTAATGTGTGTGCTGTATGCCCTACAGCAGGGCTTAATGTGTGTGCTGTATGCCCTACAGCAGGGTGTAATGTGTGTGTTGTATGCCCTACAGCAGGGCGTAATGTGTTTGTTGTATGCCCTACGGCAGGGCGTAATGTGTGTGTTGTATGCCCTACAGCAGGGTGTAATGTGTGTGTTGTATGCCCTACGGCAGGGCGTAATGTGTGTGTTGTATGCCCTACAGCAGGGCATAATGTGTGTGCTGTATGCCCTACGGCAGGGCGTAATGTGTGTGCTGTATGCCCTACAGCAGGGTGTAATGTGTGTGTTGTATGCCCTACAGCAGGGCGTAATGTGTGTGCTGTATGCACTATGGCAGGGTGTAATGTGTGTGCTGTATTCCCTACAGCAGGGCGTAATGTGTGTGCTGTATGCCCTACAGCAGGGTGTAATGTGTGTGCTGTATGCCCTACGGCAGGGTGTAATGTGTGTGCTGTATGCCCTACGGCAGGGCGTAATGTGTGTGTTGTATGCCCTACAGCAGGGCGTAATGTGTGTGTTGTATGCCCTACGGCAGGGCGTAATGTGTTTGTTGTATACCCTACAGCAGGGCATAATGTGTGTGCTGTATTCCCTACGGCAGGGCTTAATGTGTATGTTGTATGCCCTACAGCAGGGCGTAATGTGTTTGTTGTATGCCCTACGGCAGGGCGTAATGTGTGTGTTGTATGCCTACAGCAGGGTGTAATGTGTTGTGTTGTATGCCCTACGGCAGGGCGTAAGCAGTGTGTGTTGTATGCCCTACAGCAGGGCATAATGTGTGTTGTATGCCCTACAGCAGGGGTAATGTGTGTGTGTATGCCCTACAGCAGGGCATAATGTGTTTGTTGTATGCCTACAGCAGGGCGTAATGTGTGTGTTGTATGCCCTACAGCAGGGCGTAATGTGTGTGTTGTATGCCCTACAGCAGGGCGTAATGTGTGTGTTGTATGCCCTACAGCAGGGCGTAATGTGTGTGTTGTATGCCCTACAGCAGGGCGTAATGTGTGTGTTGTATGATCCCTACAGCAGGGCGTTAATGTGTGTGTGTATGCCCTACAGCAGGGTGTAATGTGTGTGTTGTATGCCCTACAGGCAGGGCGTAATGTGTTTGTTGTATGCCCTACAGGCAGGGCGTAATGTGTGTGTTGTATGCCCTACAGCAGGGTGTAATGTGTGTGTGTATGCCCTACGGCAGGCGTAATGTGTGTGTGTATGCCTACAGCAGGGCATTAATGTGTGTGCTGTATGCCCTACGGCAGGGCTGTAATGTGTGTGCTGTATGCCCTACAGCAGGGTTAATGTGTGTTTGTATGCCCTACAGCAGGCGTAAGTGTGTGTGTATGCCTATGGCAGGGTGTAATGTGTGTGCTGTATTCCCTACAGCAGGGCTAATGTGTGTGCTGTATGCCCTACAGCAGGGTGTAATGTGTGTGTTGTATGCCCTACGGCAGGGTGTAATGTGTGTGCTGTATTCCCTACGGCAGGGCTTAATGTGTGTGTTGTATGCCCTACAGCAGGGCGTAATGTGTTTGTTGTATGCCCTACGGCAGGGCGTAATGTGTTTGTTGTATACCCTACAGCAGGGCATAATGTGTGTGCTGTATTCCCTACGGCAGGGCTTAATGTGTATGTTGTATGCCCTACAGCAGGGCGTAATGTGTTTGTTGTATGCCCTACGGCAGGGCGTAATGTGTGTGTTGTATGCCCTACAGCAGGGTGTAATGTGTGTGTTGTATGCCCTACGGCAGGGCGTAATGTGTGTGTTGTATGCCCTACAGCAGGGCATAATGTGTGTGCTGTATGCCCTACGGCAGGGCGTAATGTGTGTGCTGTATGCCCTACAGCAGGGCGTAATGTGTTTGTTGTATGCCCTACAGCAGGGCGTAATGTGTGTGTTGTATGCCCTACAGCAGGGTGTAATGTGTGTGTTGTATGCCCTACAGCAGCGCGTAATGTGTGTGTTGTATGCCCTACGGCAGGGCGTAATGTGTGTGTTGTATGCCCTACAGCAGGGCGTAATGTGTGTGTTGTATGCCCTACAGCAGGGCGTAATGTGCGTGTTGTATGCCCTACAGCAGGGCGTAATGTGTGTGTTGTATGCCCTACAGCAGGGCGTAATGTGTGTGTTGTACCTCCTCCAGGTTGATAGAGCCAATCTGGAAGCGCAAGATGATGATCCACAGAAGGCCCAGGATCAGGGTCCTGTCTCCGTCCACAACGTTCTCTGGGCCAATCAGATCCACTCGGATCTGCGGAGAGGGGCATGTTCACATGTCACAGCGTGCAGGCACATCCCTGGCCAGTCTGCGGCCCGAGCAGGTACATCATTACACACGGCAGAACCACGGCTTCCAGCGATCCACCGTTCGGCTTCTTCTGCTAGCGCCGCAGCTTGTAAGACTGAAGTTTGTGAGACAGAAAAGCCAGTCTCTCTGAGACTGGCCCATGACTGGACTCTGATTTAGAGCCTCGGGCCAGCTAAGCCAATCACACCTCAGCTGCTGGCCCAAGCGGCGCTTTGATCAGATAACATAACATAACATAACATAACATAACATAACATTAGATAACAATGAGAACAGGCCATTCAGCCCAGTAATGCTTGCCATTTTCTGGACTAAATTAGTGCTCTGATTACCTACAGACTAGATAGTATCTAACACCTTTTCAAGTCTGGTCTTGAAAACTCCCAGAGTTTCTGCCTCTACTATGTGACCTGGCAGGCTATTCCACACATTGACTACTCACTGCATGAAAAAATTCTTCCTAACGTCTGTATGTCCCACTTCTGGATATCGTGATATAAAGGCATCGCTTTACTGCCATTTCAGTCACAGTGCCTCTGCTCCAGACAGGAGGGGGTTGCATGTGATGTGTCTGTGGGGATTAGAGGGCCGTGCCCAGGATGACGCATTTGGCGCCCCCTGCTGGCGGTGCCTTGCCTTGGTCTTGAGGAAGCCGATGGCGATGCTGTTGTTCTCCAGGCAGTGAACGCGCAGTGAGCGGCGGCTCGGGGTCGGCAGCTTCTCCCTGGAAATCAGCTCCAGCAGCCGCACCAGGTGCAGCCCACTCTTCAGCTCTGAGTACACATCCGTCAGCTCCACCCTCTCCTGCAGAAACACACATCCGTCAGCTCCACCCTCTCCTGCAGAAACACACATCCGTCAGCTCCACCCTCTCCTGCAGAAACACACATCCGTCAGCTCCACCCTCTCCTGCAGAAACACACATCCGTCAGCTCCACCCTCTCCTGCAGAAACACACATCCGTCAGCTCCACCCTCTCCTGCAGAAACACACATCCGTCAGCTCCACCCTCTCCTGCAGAAACACACATCCGTCAGCTCCAGCCTCTCCTGCAGAAACACACATCCGTCAGCTCCACCCTCTCCTGCAGAAACACACATCCGTCAGCTCCACCCTCTCCTGCAGAAACACACATCCGTCAGCTCCACCCTCTCCTGCAGAAACACACATCTGTCAGCTCCACCCTCTCCTGGGGTAGGGGAAGCAGAGGACTGGGGTAGGGGCAGCTTACCCCGTTTTTTGCGAAGACGCTGTTCATCCACTTGGTGTAGGTCTTCTTCTGCACCGCCATTCTCTGCTCCTGCAGCTCGCGAATCCTGCCCTGTTCAAACTCCCCGCCATCCATTGACGTTCCACCCCCTCCGGGCTCTCTGTCCATCATAGCTCCGCCCCCTCCTCGTTCCCTGTCCATCATAGCTCCACCCCCTGAACGCTCTCTGTCCTTCATAGCTCCGCCCCCTCTTCGCTCCCTGTCCATCATGGCTCCTCCTCCTCCTCGCTCCCTGTCCATCATGGCTCCTCCTCCTCCTCGCTCCCTGTCCATCATGGTTCCGCCTCCTCTGTGCTTCCAGCGGTCCCTATCCATTGTAGCTCCGCCCCCTCACCACTCCCTGCAAAGAGACCACACCCATTACCCATTCCATACCCCTTGTTAATCACACAGAAATTTCATCATCCCTACAGGTAACGGTAATAGTGACATCATCCCCAATGATAACCACAAGATGCATTTACTGTTCACTTGGTGTATGCTCAAATCAAACCGGAATCATTTGCATTTATGTTTTCATGTGACTTCTGGGCATGGCTTCCATCCACAGGAATCCATATCTTATCAAAGATGGGCAAACCACAGGTGAGATTGATGAGGGCCAAATTCAGCATATTTCAACGTATTCATGAAGAAATTCACATCCAGTGATATGCAGTTAGATTTTTGCTTTCCAGTGATATGTAGTTCAATTTAAGCTTTTTCACAAGAGTTTCCTCATAAAGAAGAAAATATTTAGAAATGTATTTTACTGCATGCGACCACACCACATAAAACCGTTCACTGCATCCCGGTTAGATTCAGATTTGCAGCACAGTGAGGTCTGAGTGGCGTGGCAGTTACTGCAGGTTTGGGAGCCGCTGTTTTGTACAGTCAGCATGATGGCTGCTCCAAATTGCGTGAGAGAACACAGCTGTGAGATTTAAACTCTCGGACCAGAGCCTCGGGCGTGGTGGGGTCACTTCCTGACACCGCCCCCCCCACCGCTGACACCCCCCGGGAGTGCACCTTGGCTCACAGCTGTTTGTCCCCATTAATCCTGATCTCTGTCCCGTAGCTGTTCGGCCTCCTGCCAGCAGGGCGGGGCCCACACAAAGCCCTGCAGCTGTAATGATGTGTCCGAGAGTCAGCTGTAACTCATGTCACCGCCCTTCCCATCAGACAGACACCCCAATCGGTGTTTTCCCTTTACGTCGCAGGTCTTGTGGTGAGCATTTCTGATTGGCTTGTAGCTTCACTCATTTGTAGATCTAGTACATGTAAAGTGCTCCTGTAAGGCTGCATAGGCTAAATGCCTAAATTATATGCTGTAAATAATGACCAGCTGATGCTGATTGGTTTATAGTGGAAAGCTTTGATGTGGATCAGTTTTTAAATCCACCTCAGGCGTTTTTTTCCAGGATGGCTGAAAGGTTTCTGTGATGTTTCTGTCTCCTGAAATGTAGGAATCATTGGATGCAGTGAAGCACTGTGCACTGGGCTCCTCGGGTTCTGGGAGGGTGCTGTTAAACTCAGGACCCGTGTGTTCTGTGAGAGTTCTGTTAAACTCAGCCCGCATGGGTTCTGTGAGGATTCTGTTGTTCATGTCGGTTTTGTGTCCTGCTCAGTTACGCTGATAATAACCATAGCCAGAACACTGAGGTTCACACAATGCAAACACCACATAGACATGCTCTGGAACAGCACCATAAAACCTTGCACAGTTAAATCAGTGAACTGTCCTGAGCTGAGCTCTTATGATTATTATGATTATGATTATTATTATTACCATTGTTGTTAATAATAATAATAATGATCACCATGGAGATGATGGCCTGACCTCTGCATTTTCCTTTTTATAGCCCACATTCAGCTCATGAAAATACCATCTCATTTTATTGGCTCACGGTGATGATGTCACGACAGGCAAGGATTCGCAGTGAGACAGGGAAGGTGCGTTAATCAGTGACTACAGGCAGTTTATGAGTAAACTGCGCAGATCATCAACACTCGGAGAGGGGAGATTCATCTCTGTAAACTTCCCCAAGCGTGCGATCGATGAAGCGGAGCGAGTGCCAGAGGTGCCGTGTTCAACCGCACATTAAACAGTCCCGCTGCAGTCCTTTCTGACACGCAAGTCACAAGTTTATCAGACATTAAAATCCTTTTTTCTGCTCAAAAAGTGCAATATCACCTTCACCCAGCCACCGGAGCTACTTCACCTCTCTGTGTGAAAATACTCCTCTAATACTGGAGAGTTCATGAACAAATTATTCATAGTATTCATAACCATTTACCTATGGGATGTTCCTGTGCCATATTTATTCATATACATACAGGCTATGAAAAGCACTTGCATTATCAATAAAAACACACTGAAAATAACAAATGATCAAACCAAAATGAATGCATTTTAAAACTCACAGTCTTAAAGTCTCACAGATTTTTCTTCCACAGAATAAATGCACATGTATGAAGTACTGAATTATAATATTTCCATGAGAGAGAAACAGGTGTGCTGATGTGTACAGGTGTACAGGTAAATACGAGCGCTTACCCTCCTCTCTGGTGGTGTGTCTGTCGGCCGCGGGAGAAAATCGATCAGGACGCTTCAGCGTTCGGCTCCGCGAGAGAATCAGTGTGGCCTCAGAGACCAGGTGAGGCTGAGAGAGCAGGTAGAATAGCAGGTAAGAAAGCAGGTAGGAGAGCAGGTGACCTTTGAAGTTGCTGTGGGGGGGGAGAGGATTTACAGCACGTCACTCTCACCTGACTGCGTGTGTGACAGGCCAGGGCCGAAGGCCACTGTAGCTTCCTCCTCCTCCTCCTCTGCGGGGTGGGGGTGGGACGAGGAAGGAATCTGCCGGTCACAGTGTTCCGGAATGTCTGTGAGACTCTGGCTCGGTCAGCTCCTGGTGAGTAGGGGAGGGCCTCTCTAGCCTGTCACTCAAACGCAGCCGGACCAGGGGGACCAGTTCCACTCCCTCAGTGGCACTATCCCACAGCTACCTGGGGGCTCAGAGTGGAGACTCGTAACGGTCGTCATCACAACGGGCCGTCCTCTCTGCTCAAAGTGCAAACAAAAAACACTCAATAAAAGCTGATATCATCGGGGAGCAGTGCCGCTGGGGTCAAGCAGCTCACTTTCAGTTTCGTAGATAAACTTCTGATAACGGGCAGACAGGGTTACACCTACTGTAGGAGACACAGGTTTCACTGCCCCCCCCCCCCCACCCGCAGGTGGGCGATACACATTGGTGGTGGGTGAGGTGAGTTCCCCCTCATCACTGTAAAGCACGTTGAGCATCTGTAAAATGGCTATATTACATTACATTACATTACAGGCATTTAGCAGACGCTCTTATCCAGAGCGACGTACAACAAGTGCATCAGTTCAAAGTGCAGAGGTGCAGAAAAACACACTAGAGTGAAGTAAAGATCATAGTGCCAGAAGTGGCCACATAGATCAGGAGTGTCTCAGTAAACACAGTGTCTCATTCCTTCGTTCTGTCATTCAAACTCAGTACTTTCTGCAGTGCAGCGAGGACTCCACACCTGTCCATTTAACAGGTACGGCACTGTCTTTTGACAAATACACATTCAAACATTAGTATTCGCAATGTCAATTCAGCACGTTCGTCGGGGTCACGGGACAAATGGGAAGTGCTTTTTTAATGCGATGCTGTTACCTGCTGACATTAAAACATGCAAATGTGAAATACAGATTATTATGGGCTTGAATTGTGCTGCATTAACTCATCTGGTGACCAGGGCAGGTTGCCAAGGGAACAAAGTCTGTGATCAGGAATGCTCCTAGCTCTGGATTATAAAATCACAGGTATTTATGAGTGGCAGCTTAATCATTATAAAATCACAGGTATTTATGAATGCCAGCTTTATCAGCTCTGGCTGTAGTTTATAGCAGCATTTTTTGAGATTTAATGAGTGAGACTCACTCCTTCCACCTGACAGGTGTGACGTCTTCACTGCTGCTTACCTGGCCAGGTGAGACCCCATCAGAACTCCCCCACCTGGCCAGGTAATACCCCATCAGAACTCTGGGACAGTCCCAGGCTGCTGGGGTGCATGGGTCTATGCCAGTTTTTTAGCCTTGAAGGTGTGTAACTCACTGCAGTGTTTAGCCTTACTGAAAGGTGTGTAACACACCTATGTTTTAGCCTTATTGAAGATGTGTAACACACCTGTGTTTTAGCCTTATTGAAGGTGTGTAACCTTCAATAAGGTGTGTAACATCTGCGGCTAATTAGCTGTTCCGAGCGCTCACCTGATGCACACCTGGAAAAGCGGAGGTCTTAATGCAGCTGATACAGGTGTGCAAGTGTGTCTGTGTTTACAGTGAAAACATGATGCTAACCCGCTGTTAATCTAACGTTAATCTAACGCTAATCTAACACCAATCTTAGGCTGTGAGCTGTGGCTAGTGGCAGGCACACCATTTCTGTTATTACAGACCCCCCCCCCCCCCCAACCCCCCACCCATTCTTCTGTTGATGCTGTATTTTAGCTGACTTCACCTGTCCTTTAACTTTAAAAATAAATTCTAATTTAAATATGTAAAAATGAACACAGACATGATTTTTACATATTTTAATGTTTAATATACGCATTTGCAATATACAAACAGATTTTGGGTGCACAGAAAGCATCTTTAATGCACAAACACAGAATCTGTGGAAGATCAGCGGGAATGGACAGATTGAGCTCAGAAAGATAAACATATTCCCCAGTAAAGAATCCCATCTGTATTGCACTAAATACATTTACAGTCATTAAAAAAGGAGAAGAAAAAAAACATCATTACAATAAAAATACAAGTCACTAATACTACTGCCAGAAAACAAAGACAAATCAAAAAGAATCACAGAGTGAAATGGCTTGAAAATTTAACAGGAGTCAGTCCTGAAGTGTGCTGAATTCAGAAATCCTAACAGGATGGATCACAGCTACTGTTAAATACCTAACATGGTATCCTGGAATAAAATAGTTACAGGGCATGGGTAACACAGCTGCAGGGCGTGGGTAACAGAGCTACAGGGCATGGGTAACAAAGCTACAGGGTATGGGTAACAGAGCTACAGGGCGTGGGTAAGAGCGAGCTACAGGGCATGGGTAACAGAGTTACAGGGCATGGGTAACAGAGCTGCAAGGCGTGGGTAACAGAGCTACAGGGCATGGTTAACAGAGTTACAGGGCGTAGGTAACAGAGCTACAGGGCATGGGTAACAGAGTTACAGGGCATGGGTAACAGAGTTACAGGGCGTGGGTAACAGGACTGCAGGGCATGGGTAACAGAGCTACAGGGAGTGGGTAACAGAGTTACAGGGCATGGGTACCAGAGCTACAGGGCGTGGGTAACAGAGTTACAGGGCGTGGGTAACAGAGTTACAGGGCATGGTAACAGAGTTACAGGGCATGGTAACAGAGCTACAGGGCGTAGGTAACAGAGGCAAGTAACAGAGCTGTGTGAACAACAAACCTGATAAGTGGCAGGAAGGCAGCTAGCAGAAGGCGGCTAACAGAGGGCAGCTAGCAGAATGCGGCTAGCAGAGGGCAGCTAGCAGAAATCAGCTAGCAGAGGGCAGCTAGCAGAAGGATAGCAGAAGGCGGCTAACAGAGGGCAGCTAGCAGAATGCGGCTAGCAGACGGCAGCTAGCAGAAATCAGCTAGCAGAGGGCAGCTAGCAGAAGGATAGCAGAGGGCAGCTAGCAGAAGGATAGCAGAAGGCTAGCAGACGGCAGCTAGCAGAGGGTGGCTAGCAGAAGGCTAGCAGACGGCAGCTAGCAGAGGGTGGCTAGCAGAAGGCTAGCAGAGGGCAGCTAGCAGAAGGTGGCTAGCAGAAGGCTAGCAGACGGCAGCTAGCAGAGGGTGGCTAGCAGAAGGCTAGCAAAGGGCAGCTAGCAGAAGGTGGCTAGCAGACGGCAGCTAGCAGAAGGTTCCGAAGGCACTGAATTGGCTGCGTTCTCCAGGACTGCTTACCCATCATTTACGCTGAACCTGAAAAGTACTGCCCACTTTGGTCCTGATCCCGCTCCTTCAAACCCTGAGTATGCTGCTAAGCCACTGACCACAGGGAGAGGGCACACCTACGTGTGCAGCGTGTGCGCGGTTTGTAAGCCCACTCAGATAAAGCCAGATTGTGTGCTCATTGGGTGACTTCCACACATTGTTCTCCAGGCTGGTTGCCAACATGCCGGACGCGTATCACATGAGCAGCCATGGCCAGTTCCCCTTCTTCCAGGAAACTCTAAAGCTATTTGCAGCAGTTCCTGCCCTCTTCTTGATAAAAATAATGGAAATATAATATTTTAAATATTTTACAACACCTGGCAATTTCTCTCTTACTTCTCAAAACAAAGGTTGTTCATTTTAAAATGTACTAGTATTAGATTTTTTAAAAATACATTCTACAAGGACAGTGCAAATACGTAAATAAAATTAAAATACCATAGACTGCAAAAGACACTTTCTTGGCAGTTTGTTTTTGTGGAAAGGAGAAACAGAGAGAGAAATAAATCATTGAAATGAAACGCTGGTTTAAACAGTGAGATGGACGAGCAGGCACTTTCCCGGGACTCCTGTGCAGGCCACAAGCTCTTCAGGTGAAGGCAGGGCCTGGTGTTCTCTTATTCAGCACTTAAGTCATTATTCCAAGTCACTGATTGGCTGAAGAATCCATACACCTTGTTTCTACGGCCAAAATTGTTTTCTCATTGAAAGGAAACGACAAAATCCTGCAGGCACAGCGCCCCCTCCAGGACTGGAGTTAAACCTGCAGGCACCTTTGTGTTAAGGCAGGTATCTTTATTTCCCTAACCCGGGAGGGCCACAGTTTTCATTGTTAATTGACCAATTAAAGCATTTAATGACCCACATAACTCATCTCACCTGGTTTTTTGGGGTCTAAACTGGTTGCTGATTTTAACATAAAAACAAAAACCAGCCACATTCAGTCCCTCATCAGCACCACGGTTCATTTAAACTTCTCATGCCCTCCTGAAAGAAGCACATTCATCTAGAAATGGCCTGGCTGTCAAATGAGTCATGAATTTGGACATAAAATGAATAAATTAAGTAATTGTGGCTGAAGACGTTAAAGGTTAAAGGTTATCATCTCTTACAGTCACAGATCGTTAAAAACCTTTCTACTTTGGTGCTTGAAATATTCTGGAGCATGTCTAGACAAAAAAAAACCTCACAGAAAGAGATTATTGGACATAAGAGTCGGAGGAAGAGGAAGAGTAATCTACTTCAGAATGAGGAAGTCAGAAGCGTGCAGGGCTGCTCGGCTGGCGCAGTGTGGCGGGTCTACAGGTGGCAGGTGAGCGCCTGACGACGGTGAGCCCAGGAAGCGCCAGGATGGGCGCACCTGTACCTGCTTCCGCCGTGTGAAACACTGATCCCAGAATTACGCAGATGAGACTGTACCTACACCCTATAACTACACCAGGTCAGGAGGCATTATGTACAGTGTGAATAATCTCTGCTGATCTACCGCACAGTAGCAATGTGTATGGTACAGGCCAGGTCAGGAGGCATTATGTACAGTGTGAATAATCTCTGTTGATCTACCGCACAGTAGCAATGTGTATGGTACAGGCCAGGTCTGTAGTTAAGTCAATATCACAGATGATTGCTCCCAAAAAAAAAAAAAAAAACCATGGGGACCATAAACCACTTTATCTCTCCTCCCTCACCCCCCCAACCTCTGCTCCTTCAATCCCCCCCCCCTCTTCAGAATCGGGCTGTAGTACTGCAGTCTTTGCACATATCCCCCTCCCCCTCTGTCCAGGTCTCCGGTGGGGCGGGGCGGGGAGGGCGCGGCTCAGTCCTCCTGGTGGTTGTACAGGGTGTCTGCGGTGGGGTCCTTCCTGTGGGAGGGGGGCACCAGGTGGGGGGGCAGCTCGGAGGGCAGCTCGAACCCCTCCAGCTTGATCTTGATGAGGTGCTGGGCGA
>NC_057933.1:85142048-85184548 GCF_018555375.3 Anguilla rostrata | reverse complement strand
TACACAGCTCGAACACAGAGCTACACAGCTCTAACACAGAGCTACACTGCTCTAACACAGAGCTACACTGCTCTAACACAGAGCTACACTGCTCTAACACAGAGCTACACAGCACTATAACACAGAGCTACACGGCTCTAACACAGAGCTACACTGTTCTAACACAGAGCTACATGGCTCTTTAACACAGAGCTTCACTGCTCTAACACAGAGCTACACGGCTCTAACACAGAGCTACACAGCTCTAACACAGAGCTACACAGCGCTATAACACAGAGCCACACAGCTCTAACACAGAGCTACACAGCTCTAACACAGAGCTACACAGCTCTATAACACAGAGCTACACAGCACTATAACACAGAGCTACATGGCTCTATAACACAAAGCTACACAGCTCTATAACACAGAGCTACACAGCTCTAACACAGAGCTACACAGCACTATAACACAGAGCTACATGGCTCTAACACAGAGCTACACAGCACTATAACACAGAGCTATACGGCTCTAACACAGCTACACAGCATTATAACACAGAGCTACACAGCTCGAACACAGAGCTACACTGCTCTAACACAGAGCTACACGGATCTATAACACAGAGCTACACTGCTCTATAACACAGAGCTACACAGCTCTAACACAGAGCTACACTGCTCTAACACAGAGCTACACTGCTCTAACACAGAGCTACACAGCTCTAACACAGAGCTACACGGCTCTATAACACAGAGCTACACGGCTCTATAACACAGAGCTACACAGCTCTAACACAGAGCTACACGGCTCTATAACACAGAGCTACACAGCTCTAACACAGAGCTACACGGCTCTATAACACAGAGCTACACAGCTCTACAACACAGAGCTACACGGCTCTAACACAGAGCTACACTGTTCTAACACAGAGCTACACTGCTCTAACAGAGCTACACAGCTCTAACACAGAGCTACACGGCTCTATAACACAGAGCTACACTGCTCTAACACAGAGCTACACGGCTCTATAACACAGAGCTACACTGCTCTAACACAGAGCTACACAGCGCTATAACATAGAGCTACACGGCTCTAACACAGAGCTACACGGCGCTATAACACAGAGCTACACTGCTCTAACACAGAGCTACACTGCTCTAACACAGAGCTACACTGCTCTAACACAGAGCTACACAGCGCTATAACACAGAGCTACACAGCTCTAACACAGAGCTACACGGCTCTATAACACAGAGCTACACAGCTCTATAACACAGAGCTACACTGCTCTAACACAGAGCTACACGGCTCTATAACACAGAGCTACACGGCTCTATAACACAGAGCTACACTGCTCTAACACAGAGCTACACGGCTCTATAACACAGAGCTACACTGCTCTAACACAGAGCTACACAGCGCTATAACATAGAGCTACACGGCTCTAACACAGAGCTACACGGCGCTATAACACAGAGCTACACTGCTCTAACACAGAGCTACACTGCTCTAACACAGAGCTACACTGCTCTAACACAGAGCTACACAGCGCTATAACACAGAGCTACACAGCTCTAACACAGAGCTACACGGCTCTATAACACAGAGCTACACAGCTCTATAACACAGAGCTACACTGCTCTAACACAGAGCTACACGGCTCTATAACACAGAGCTACACAGCTCTAACACAGAGCTACACTGCTCTAACACAGAGCTACACAGCTCTATAACACAGAGCTACACAGCTCTATAACACAGAGCTACACTGCTCTATAACACAGAGCTACACTGCTCTATAACACAGAGCTACACGGCTCTATAACACAGAGCTACACAGCTCTATAACACAGAGCTACACAGCTCTATAACACAAAGCTACACTGCTCTAACACAGAGCTACACTGCTCTAACACAGAGCTACACAGCTCTATAACACAGAGCTACACAGCTCTATAACACAAAGCTACACTGCTCTAACACAGAGCTACACTGCTCTAACACAGAGCTACACTGCTCTATAACACAGAGCTACACGGCTCTATAACACAGAGCTACACTGCTCTAACACAGAGCTACACTGCTCTATAACACAGAGCTACACGGCTCTATAGCACAGAGCGACTCTTTCCCTTCGCCTGGTTCTCTCAAGCCAGATGGCTGCAGCGCAGCAGCTAAAATTAGCGTGCAGATTGGGAGCTCGCTCTCAGACACGGCGCTCAGGATGCGCTGTTGAGGAAGCCGGTAGGAAGGTCAGCGGAGAGTCATTTCCAGAACCTTCCTCAGGCTCTCACTCATTCCAGATCAGCAGCATCTGCACATTATGATAAATCTCTCTGTCCAAGAATACTCCTGTACAGCATAAGATTCATTTCCTCTGGTGAGCAGGACAATGACCCCACTGACAGCGCAGGAGCTGTTTACAGCTATAAACCCTCAGAGAAGCAGGGGGAGGAGGAGGAGGAGGAGGAGAGGGAGGAGCAGGAGGAGAAAAAGGAGCAGGAGGAACAGGAAGAGAGGGAGGAACAGGAGGAGGATCGGGAGGAGAGGGAACAAAAAGGAGCAGAAGGAACAGGAGGAGGAGGAGGAGGAGAGGGAAGAGCGAGAGGAGCAGGAGGAGCAGGAGGACGTGCGGGTACCTTGGCCAGCCGGGCGCGTTTGATGAGGTCGTTGAGCTTGCGCAGAGCAGCGTTGCGCGGGAGGCCCTGGATGTCCTTGAACAGGTCCTGCGTCTCGGCCTCGAAGAGCCGCCGGTTCTCAGTGTTCTGCAGGGGCTTGGCCCAGAAGGACCCCAGATACACACGCACCACCTCCGGCGTGTTTATCACCTTCCCCAGCGACCACATGAGGGCGCCGTACACCCGCATCAGCTGCTGCGTGTCCACCTGGTCCGCCTTGTTCAGCACCACCCGGATCTTATCGTCCTGGCCCCGGAACGCCCGGATCGCCTCCGAGAACTCGTCCGAGATGTCCAGCTTGTGCGCGTCGAACAGCAGGATGATCCGATCCACCCGCTCTCCAAACCAGCGCAGCACCTCCGAGAAGTCATAGCCTGGGGAGAGACCAGAACCATGGCAACTTAAAACACAGAGCCTTAACACAGCGCAACCTGTGTCACAAGGCCTTAACACAGTGCGACCAGTGTCACAGGGCCTTAACACAGTGCGACCAGTGTCACAGGGCCTTAACACAGTGCGATCAGTGTCACAGGGCCTTAACACAGTGCGACCAGTGTCACAGGGCCTTAACACAGCGCAACCTGTGTCACAGGGCCTTAACACAGTGCGACCAGTGTCACAGGGCCTTAACACAGTGCGACCAGTGTCACAGGGCCTTAACACAGTGCGACCAGTGTCACAGGGCCTTAACACAGTGCAACCTGTGTCACAGGGCCTTAACACAGCGCGACCTGTGTCACAGGGCCTTAACACAGCGCAACCTGTGTCACAGGGCCTTAACACAGTGCGACCAGTGTCACAGGGCCTTAACACAGCGCAACCTGTGTCACAGGGCCTTAACACAGCGCAACCTGTGTCACAGGGCCTTAACACAGCGCAACCTGTGTCACAGGGCCTTAACACAGTGCGACCAGTGTCACAGGGCCTTAACACAGCACAACCTGTGTCACAGGGCCTTAACACAGTGCGACCAGTGTCACAGGGCCTTAACACAGTGCGACCAGTGTCACAGGGCCTTAACACAGTGCGACCAATGTCACAGGGCCTTAACACAGCGCAACCAGTGTCACAGGGCCTTAACACAGTGCGACCAGTGCCCCAGAACCTTAACATAGTTTGAAATACGCTTACAGGCTTGGACACATTTCAGAAAGAGTAATGCATTCTGGTAACTTGGCAGCTAGAGGAGTCCAAACAGCAGAATGAGAGTGTGCTCTGTTAGGAACAGCTCAATGAAGGTCTGCGTCTGCTGGCTGAAGGGTGACAGGGGAACAGCGTACTAAACACTCTGCACAGTCACCATACTGGCCCTGCTCACCAGCAGTGCGTCACAATCACAGCATCAGGGCCTTAAAATCATCTGACCTGACATGCAGAAAGCTGAATGTGTTGGGCCTCTCTGTCCTGCTTTACTGCAGTATGACCTCACCCAGGGGAAGGAGGAAGGAGGTCCCGTTTCACAGTAAAATGAATCCTATGACTGGAAATGAAAGTTCCCTCATACGCGTGACCCTGACCCAGCACCCAGATTTCAGCTTCTCCTTTCATCTTCTGAGCTCATTCAGAAATATTCACATCAGCACTAAATGCATCCTCAGAAAACTGCAGCCTTTCCTGTTATAGGCCAAACACAACCAGCACAAAGATCAGCTGCTTGTGAGAATGTGTGTTTGTGTGTTCCTTTCACATGGTCACATCAGCATAGTGTTACAGAGTAACGCACTCACTGCACAGTATTACAGAGTAACGCACTCACTGCACAGTGTTACAGAGTAACGCACTCACTGTACAGTATTACAGAGTAACACACTCACTGTACAGTATTACAGAGTAACACACTCACTGCACAGTGTTACAGAGTAACACACTCACTGCACAGTGTTACAGAGTAACGCACTCACTGCACAGTATTACAGAGTAACACACTCACTGCACAGTGTTACAGAGTAACACACTCACTGCACAGTGTTACAGAGTAACACACTCACTGTACAGTATTACAGAGTAACACACTCACTGCACAGTGTTACAGAGTAACGCACTCACTGTACAGTATTACAGAGTAACGCACTCACTGCACAGTATTACAGAGTAACGCACTCACTGTACAGTATTACAGAGTAACGCACTCATTGCAGTGTTACAGAGTAACGCACTCACAGCACACTGTTACAGAGTAACGCACTTACTGTGCAGTATTACAGAGTAACGCACTCACTGCACACTGTTACAGAGTAACACACTTACTGCAGTGTTACAGAGTAACACACTCACTGCACAGTGTTACAGAGTAACGCACTCACTGCACAGTGTTACAGAGTAACACACTCACTGCACAGTGTTACAGAGTAACGCACTCACTGCACAGTGTTACAGAGTAACGCACTCACTGTACAGTTTTCAGTTTTCCTGGAAGGGAACATTAATACTCATCTGCAGCCAGCACATCAGCATTCCCAGCATTCCCAGCGTTCTCCAAGTTTTGTGTGAAATAAACGTCAGCATGTTTACACGCTACGTAATGCCCATTCCCACAGCAAATACACAAACAGGGGCAGGTCCCGACTGTGCAGCACAGAGCACTACACTGGTGTGACTGCAGACTAACACACTGCAAAGCCTGTGTACCCTGTGTTTCATCACCATAGCAACATGATGTCAGGGGAACAGAGCAGAGAGAGAGACAGACAGAGACCGCTAGACAGAGAGAGAGAGAGAGAGAGAGATAGAAAGAGAAAGAGCAAGGGAAGATAGAGGGGAGAGAGAGAAAAGAGAGAGAGAGAGAGAGAGAGAGAGTGTGAAAGGGAAAGACAGAGAGACAGACTTGCATGAGGTGACTCAACGCTATGACCTCATGCTTGGAGGGGAGTCTGGTTCCCACCCGACTGCTTCAGGGCGACGCCCAGTTCTGGAGCGGAACTAAAAAACACTTCCACAACCCTTATGATCTGCACAAACTCAATAACCCCTTACAGAGTCTTACAACCCCTAACTGAGCCTTACCACTCTCTAAACTGACCCTTATGAACCCGTACTGAGCCTTACGATTCCCTAACCAAGCCTTATGTTTCCCTAACCAAGCCTTATGATTCTCTGAGCCTTATGATTCTTAACTGAGCCTTATGATTCCCAAACTGAGCCTTATGATTCTTAACTGAGCCTTATGATTCCCTAACTGAGCCTTATGATTCTTAACTGAGCCTTATGATTCCCTAACTGAACATTACGAGTCTCTAAACTGACCCTTATGAGCCCGTAGTGAGCCTTACGATTCCCTAACCAAGCCTTATGAATCTCTAAACTGAGCCTTACGACTCTAACTGAGCCTGATGTTTCCTTAACAGAGTCAGCAAGTATTTTGCTCCAGCTGCACATAAATAAGATATGAGCGCACTGCAGCTGCGCATTAGTAAGATATGAGCGTGCTGCAGCAGCACATTAGTAAGATATGAGCGTGCTGCAGCTGCGCATTAGTAAGATATGAGCGTGCTGCAGCTGCGCATAAGTAAGAAATGAGCGTGTGCCGCAGCAGCACATTAGTAAGATATGAGCGTGCTGCAGCTGCGCATTAGTAAGATATGAGCGTGCTGCAGCTGCGCATTAGTAAGATATGAGCATGTTCTGCAGCTGCGCATTAGAGCTGCACATTAGTAAGATATGAGCATGTGCTGCAGCTGCGCATTAGAGCTGCGCATTAGTAAGAAATGAGCGTGTGCTGCAGCTGCGCATTAGTAAGATATGAGCATGTGCTGCAGCTGCGCATTAGTAAGATATGAGCGTGCTGCAGCTGCGCATTAGTAAGATATGAGCGTGCTGCAGCTGCGCATTAGAGCTGCGCATTAGTAAGATATGAGCATGTGCTGCAGCTGCGCATTAGTAAGATATGAGCGTGCTGCAGCTGCGCATTAGTAAGATATGAGCGTGCTGCAGCTGCGCATTAGTAAGATATGAGCATGTGTTGTAGCTGCGCATTAGTAAGATATGAGCATGTGTTGTAGCTGCGCATTAGTAAGATATGAGCACGTGCTGCAGCTGCGCATTAGAGCTGCGCAATAGTAAGATATGGATGCGTCAGCTGCCATTATAAATATGAGCGTGCTGCAGCTGCGCATTAGTAAGATATGACTGCAGCATGCGCATTAGTAAGATATGAGCGTGCTGCAGCTGCGCATTAGTAAGATATGAGCGTGCTGCAGCTGCCATTAGTAAGATATGAGCGTGCTGCAGCTGCGCATTAGAAATATGAGCGTGTTGCAGCTGCGCATTAGAAATACATGAGCGTGCTGCAGCTGCGCATTAGTAAGATATGAGCGTGCTGCAGCTGTGCATTAGAGCTGCACATTAGTAAGATATGAGCGTGCTGCAGCTGCGCATTAGTAAGATATGAGCGTGCTGCAGCTGCGCATTAGAGCTGCGCATTAGTAAGATATGAGCATGTGCTGCAGCTGCTCATTAGTAAGATATGAGCGTGCTGCAGCTGCGCATTAGAGCTGGCCATTAGTAAGATATGAGCGTGCTGCAGCTGCGCATTAGTAAGATATGAGCGTGCTGCAGCTGCGCATTAGAGCTGCGCATTAGTAAGATATGAGCGTGCTGCAGCTGCGCATTAGAGCTGCGCATTAGTAAGATATGAGCATGCTGCAGCTGCGCATTAGAGCTGCGCATTAGTAAGATATGAGCGTGCTGCAGCAGCGCATTAGAGCTGCGCATTAGTAAGATATCAGCATGTGTTGTAGCTGCTAATTAGTAAGATATGAGCATGTGTTGTAGCTGCGCATTAGTAAGATATGAGCGTGCTGCAGCTGCGCATTAGTAAGATATGCACATGCTGCAGCTGCGCATTAGTAAGATATGAGCGTGCTGCAGCTGCGCATTAGTAAGATATGAGCGTGCTGCAGCTGCGCATTAGTAAGATATGAGCGTGCTGCAGCTGCGCATTAGTAAGATATGAGCGTGCTGCAGCTGCGCATTAGTAAGATATGAGCGTGCTGCAGCTGCGCATTAGTAAGATATGAGCGTGCTGCAGCTGCGCATTAGTAAGATATGAGCGTGCTGCAGCTGCGCATTAGTAAGATATGAACGTGCTGCATCTGCGCATTAGTAAGATATGCACATGCTGCAGCTGCGCATTAGTAAGATATGAGTGTGCTGTAGCTGCGCATTAGTAAGATATGAGCGTGCTGCAGCTGCGCATTAGTAAGATATGCACATGCTGCAGCTGCATTAGTAAGATATGAGCTGTGTGCAGCTGCGCATTAGTAGATATGAGCGTGCTGCAGCTGCGATTAGTAAGATATGAGCATGTGCTGCAGCTGCTCATTAGTAAGATATGAGCATGTGCTGCAGCTGCGCATTAGTAAGATATGCACATGCTGCAGTTGTAGGATCACTGTTCCTCTTTCTGCTCTCACTTCTCTCTTAAATCTGCAGATTTTGCAGTAGTCTGAGACTGTGGTTGCATGGTCGTGTGAGTGTGTGTGTGTGTGATTGTGTGATTGTGCGTGTGTGAGTGTGCGTGTGTGTGTGTGTGTGTGTGTGTGTGTGTGCGTGTGATTGTGCGTGTGTGTGTGTGTTTGTGTGTGTGTGTGTGTGATTGTGCGTGTGTGTGTGTGTGTGTGATTGTGCATGTGCTTGTGCATGTGTGTGATTGTGTGTGTGTGTGTGCGTGTGGCGTGTGTGTGTGTTGTGCATGTGCGTGTGTGTGTGTGTGTGTGATGTGCGTGTGTGTGTGATCGTGTGTGTGTGTGTGTGCGGCGTGGTGTGCTGATGCGATGTGTGTGTGTGTGTGTGTGTGTGCGCTGTGTGGTGTGGTGTGTGTGTGCATGTGCTGTGTGTGTCGTGTGTGTGTGTGTGTGTGTGTGCATGTGCGTGTGTGTGTGTGTGTGTGTGTGTGGTGTGTGTGTGTGTGTGCTGCGCATGTGTGTGTGTGTGTGTGTGCGCATGTGTGTGTGTGTTGTGTGTGCATGTGCGTGTGTGTGTGTGTGTGTGTGTGTGTGTGTGTGTGTGTGTGTGTGTGTGTGTGTGTGTGTGTGTGTGTGCGCATGTGTGTGTGTGTGTGTGTGTGTGTGTGTGTGTGTGTGTGTGTGTGCATGTGCGTGTGTGTGTGTGTGTGTGTGCGCGCGTGTGGTAGCTTTTACCTCGGCTGATGCGCTGTTTCTCTCCAGACAGGATCCCTGGTGTGTCAATCACACTGATGCTCTGCAGCACCTGATTGGGCATCTGAGAGCAGATGAATCTGGAGACAAACAGAGACACGCGTTACACACGCACGCGCACATGCGCACACACACACACACACAGGTATACACACACATGCACTGGTACACACACACACAGGGACACACACACACCGGTACACACATAGGTATACACGCACGCACGCACGCACGCACGCACACACGCACACACACATGCACTGGTACACACACACATACACACACAGGTACGCGCATACACTGGTACACACATAGTTATACATACACGCACGCACACACACACACACACACATAGGTATACACACAAATGCACTGGAACACACACACATACACACACAGGTACACACACACACTGGTACACACATAGGTATACACACACGCACACACACACACATTGGTATACACACACATGCACTGGTACACACACACACTGGTACACACAGGTATACACGCACGCACGCACGCACACACACGCGTGCGCCATGCATTTGTGGCTCCTCGTGTACAGAGAGCGTTAGCGCAGGAAGTGGGAGGGGCCTGTCAGCAGGGCAGGAAGAGGTGAGGAAAGAGCAGAGAACAGGAAGTGCACAGGGCCTGGTGGTCCGAGCCCTCCGCCACAGAGCGCAGCTGCCCCTCACTGCGGCACTAAAATAACAGGACAGGGGTCCCGTGCCATCGGTCGCACGGCTGCCCCATAAAACTTCAAACCCTGCAGGAAGAGGGGGAACCGTCTGTGTCCTTACCCAGCACGGCCTGCTTCCCCTTCGTCCCAAATTCCGCTCCCCCCGTCCCAAACTCCACCCCCACACCCCCCGTCCCAAACTCCGCTCGCCCCCATCCCAAACTCCACTCTCCCTCCATCCCAAACTCCACCCCCCGTCCCAAACTCCGCTCTCCCCTCGTTCACACCCCAACTCCAGTCGTCTGTCTCACCCACCGCTTGCACTGTGACCCTTGTCCTGCCAGCACCGACTGAGGCATACAGGCACCAGAAGCCAAGACCAACTCGAGTGTCAAATCAGAGCCCAGAACGATCCATGGCAGCCAATCAGAGCCCAGACCGATCCATGGCAGCCATTCAGAGCCCAGAACTATCCATGGCAGCCAATCAGAGCCCAGACCAATCCATGGCAGCCAATCAGAGCCCAGGCTAACTCATACATCCAGCCCAGACTAAATCATGTTAAATGCCTGACCAGCGCACCCCTTGGGCTGAACCTTCAAGGTGAGTGGATAGCCCTCTAGTGAGCCACACTTCCTGGTTGTTAATGGGGTGACAGCTGCATCCTAATGCTACTGACAGCTGCCGTCCAAAACAGCTCTTTCTGCACTGCAGGATCGCCTTGATTCTAGAAAACATGCAGCCAAATACCCCTGCCAAACATACCCTATAGGCGACAGGCCTGAGTAACGGTGTCCCCTATAGAGACCTGAGCAACAGTGTCTCCTATAGACTATAGACCTTAGTAACAGTGTCTCCTATAGGCTGCAGGTCTGAGTAAATGTGTCTCATATAGGCTACAGGCCTGAGTAAATGTGTCTCGTATAGACTATACACCTGAGTAACAGTGTGCCCTATAGACCTGGGTAACTCTGTCTTCTATAGGCTACATGCCTGGGTAACTCTATCCCCTATAGGCAACAGGCCTGGGTAACTCTCTCCTATAGGCTACAGGGCTGGGTAACTCTGTCCCCTATAGACTATAGACCTGAGTAACTCTGTCTCCTATAGGCTACAGGCCTGGGTAACTGCATCTCCTATAGGCCTGGGTAACTCTGGCTCCTATAGACTACAGGCCTGGGTAACTCTGTCTCCTATAGGCTACAGGCCTGGGTAACTGCATCTCCGATAGGCCTGGGTAACTCTGGCTCCTATAGACTACAGGCCTGGGTAACTCTGGCTCCTATAGGCTACAGGCCTGGGTAACTCTGGCTCCTATAGACTACAGGCCTGGGTAACTCTGGCTCCTATAGACTACAGGCCTGGGTAACTCTGGCTCCTATAGACTACAGGCCTGGGTAACTCTGGCTCCTATAGACTACAGGCCTGGGTAACTCTGGCTCCTATAGACTACAGGCCTGGGTAACTCTGGCTCCTATAGACTACAGGCCTGGGTAACTGAGGTCCACTCAGAGAAGAGGACCGGTGGCTCACAGGGCTTTGGCCTTGTGTCAGTACTCAAGCGCACACACAGGTCTCCTCTCTGCAGGCTCCAGCACAGAAGCGCTGGCCGATGAGTGTGTTAGCTCATTAGCTGCCAGATGCAGGATGCTATCGCCGGGCCCAGCTGTGACAGAGCCCGGGCCTGACGCTCCGTCAGGGCTGCTCGTCTCAGCCGCACACTCTGGGCGTGGCCCCGCCTGCCTCTACCCAGATAACTGATCCAAGGCTCTCAGAATCTGCACCGCTCTCCAAATATTCAGCTCAATATGGGCCCCTTTCCCAATCCCCTCTGACACCACTCCCCCCCACCTCCCCTGCCCCAAACCAATCTGCAGGCTCTGACATCACATGACCAGCATCACCGGCACACTGCAACCGCCCTCTGCCTTATCCACAGACACACACACACAAGCACGCACACTTGCACGCACACACATACACAAACACACACGTGCTCACGCGGATACACACACAAACACAAATGCACACACAAACATACACATACACACACACTTGTGGGCATACACATACACACACACACTTTCTTACAGAAACAGGAGAACAATTATAATTTCTTTGCCCATGAAAAATATCTTCAGAATGCTTAAAGTCTGCCAACATTTCCCATTTTAAATCATCTACAGAGTGTACCTCAGTAACAATGTAACAGCCACGGTAATAATGTAACAGCCACAATAACAATGTAACAGCCACAGTAACAATGTAACAGCCACAGTAACAATGTAACAGCTACAGTAACAATGCAACAGCCACAGTAAAAATGTAACAGCCACAATAACAACGTAACAGCCACAGTAACAATGTAACATCCACAATATAACAGCGACAGTAACAATGCAACAGCCACAGTAACAGTGTTTGACATATGACCAGCAGGTTAACATGCTATTTAAAGAATGCACTGGGATTCTGTAGGAATGCAGCTTTCCTGAAGCTCCAGGATGAAAGTGCATTCCTCTCTCATTCCCAGAAACACACAATCTGAGCCAGGGCGAAAACCCACTTCACCACTTAAACTGTTCCATTACATTACATTACATTTATTTGTCAGATGCTTTTATCCAAAGCGACGTACAAAAAGTGCATTTCATGGTCATAGACAACTGCTAAACACAGGTTCAGTAAGGTACAATACTTATTTTGTACAGCTATTTCTAGCCAAGAACACAGTTTAGTTCACACAGTGAACACTATTCAGACCTAACCTCTGCAAAGCCAACTAGGCAGAAGAATAAGCTACAGTATTAGGACAAATACAAATTGCCAAAAAGTTCTGGGATGGGGCAACATGTAACAAGTGTCATGAAAAAAGGGGGGGGGGGATTTAGAGTGAAATATACAGCGTGGTGGTGGTTAGTCTAGGTACAGTCTGAAGAGATGAGTCTTCAGGTCACGGGGGAAGATGGGTAGTGAGGGGGAGGTTCAGAGAGGGACGGGGAGTTCGTTCCACCACTGGGGAGCTAGGGTGGAGAAGCTCTGTGATCCCTTTGGGCGGGTGGGAGGGTTACAAGGCGCCCTGCTGCCGCAGAGTGGAGTGGTCAAGCAGGCACATAGAATCGAGTCATGTCCTGCAAGTAGATGGGGGCTGTCCTGTTGGCAGCAGCGTAGGCAAGGGTCAGGTCTTTGAACCGGATCCTGGCAGCGACCGGTAGCCAGAGGAGTGACGTGGGAGAATTTGGGAAGGTTGTAGATGAGTCGGGCAGCGGCATTCTGAATCATCTGTAGTGGCTGTATGGCACAAGCTGGCAGGCTTGCAAGGAGAGAGTTGCAGTGCAGAGAGTTGCAGTGTTCCCTACTGAGAAAAACCTTGGGGAACAGCACTGTGCAGAGGTACACCCAATGCCCTGCAACAGGGTACACCCAACGCCCTGCAACAGGGTACACCCAACACTCTGCAGCAGGGTACACCCAACGCCCTGCAACAGGGTACACCCAACACTCTGCAACAGGATACACCCAACACTCTGCAACAGGATACACCCAACACTCTGCAACAGGGCACACCCAACACTCTGCAACAGGGCACACCCAACGCCCTGCTACACCCAATGCCCTGCAACAGGGTACACCCAACACTCTGCAACAGGGCACACCCAACGCCCTGCTACACCCAATGCCCTGCAACAGGGCACACCCAATGCCCTGCAACAGGGTACACCCAACACTCTGCAACAGGGTACACCCAACACCCTGCAACAGGGTACACCCAACGCCCTGCAGCAGGGTACACCTAACGCCTTGCAACAGGGTACACCCAACATTCTGCAACAGGGTACACCCAACACCCTGCAACAGGGTACACCCAACATTCCGCAACAGGGTACACCCAACGCCCTGCTACACCCAATGCCCTGCAACAGGGTACACCCAACACTCTGCAACAGAGTACTCCCAACACCTTGCAACAGGGTACACCCAACACTCTGCAACAGGGAACACCCAACGCCCTGCTATACCCAATGCCCTGCAACAGGGTACACCCAACACCCTGCAACAGGGTACACCCAACGCCCTGCTATACCCAATGCCCTGCAACAGGGTACACCCAACACCCTGCAACAGGGTACACCCAACACCCTGCTACACCCAATGCCCTGCAACAGGGTACACCCAATGCCCTGCTACACCCAATGCCTTGCAACAGGGTACACCCAATGCCCTGCAACAGGGTACACCCAACGCCCTGCTACACCCAATGCCCTGCAACAGGGTATACCCAACACCTTGCAACAGGGTATACCCAACACCCTGCTACAGGGTACACCCAATGCCCTGCAACAGGGTACACCCAATTCCTTGCAGCAGGGTGCCCCCAACGCCCTGCTACACCCGGTGCACTTAATGTCCTGCAGCACCAACGCCATGCAGGTTGAAAGCAGGCATGCTTACACACACATTCAGGAAACCGTGGCTCTGACTGTTGACTGTAAACAAAGCTCTTGCAAGTGAAAACGTCACCAAGCCACTCCCCTCGTTTTTCTGCAAATGTCAATGGGAAAATGAATGGGGCAATTTTCAATAAGCGATATTTTTAGTTACAAGTCGGGAACCAGTTAGCTATTGGTATGCGGTACTCTGAAATATAATATCAGCAGCACGATTGACCCATGACAAGTACAAGGTACAACGTTGTGTACGTTTAGTACGCTTAGGAACTACACATACCGGTACTGAGCTCACGACGCACGCTTATTTTGTCACGGCTCAGCTGGAACACGCTTGCGCCCTTCTACGTCTAGTGTCACTTTGATATCGTATTTCAATTTAAAATTACTGGAAATAACAGATTTGTTACTATTAAGTTATATTGTTTATTCCACATCATAATTGTACGGTCGTGATGACAACAGGATTTCCTTTCAGGGATCTATAAAGTACAACCATAGACCGTATAAAAGAGTACAACCTAACCTACCTAACTTAAGACGTGATTTAAAATGTCGTAATGTCATATTATATTTTTATCACAACACAACAACAATATAGCTACATGGTTTTCGATAAATTACCGACAATATGTTTACTACTATGTTTTAAGAAAACTGTTTATTAGAAATTGTCTATCTCTTGCCTACTGCAACTGCTGCACCTGTCTTGTCTAAGTGCAACTGCACTGTCATTCTAATTTTCACAATGTGTGTATTCCTTCAGTGCTGTGAGCAGACTGAAAGTCTATGTTACACCCCTATACGGTCTATGGTTACACTGAAGCCTTGCGAAACGAAGTTTCGTTACATCGTGTACTGTACAGCATATACGGTTTGTAATGACAAATAAACCTGACTTTGACAGCTAGCTAGCTACCTGCTGATCCAGCCCTTCCTAACGTTAACGTTAGCTAACTGAAACTTTATAAACGATATCTTTCATGCTGGCGCTGACAGACCCGCTAATCTACCCTGGCTGTATATGACCTGCTCTACATGGTTGGATTTGGAATGATTTTCTCCCTTCTTAACATTATTGTCCTGACCATTGAAAAAATGCATTAAGCTGACCAGTGACACCGCGTTTGTCATGGGTATAGCTAGCTAGCCACCGGTGTTGGGTGAAGTTGGCCCTAGCTGCTGGTCCAACATCAGTTATTTTCTTCCCCTACTAATGGTTAAAGTTAGGACCTGGGAAGGGAAATCTGATCCCAGACCAGCAGTTAGGGGCAGCCAAGGCACCGCACTTGGCGGGTAGCCTTACAAGCACACGTGGTTGTGACGTATATCCATGCGACTGATTGATTTAGTGTAGTTCAGGACCACCAACATATCGTAAATCGACATAAATCCGTTTTTTTCCCTCCAGAGATTGAAATAAATATAACCAAGCACATGCTACGGCAGAGAATGACGGTCCCAAAAAAACGTGAGAAATCCTTTATTTTTAATCGCTATAGATATTTTACAATCAATGATTTTTAAAAAGTCAATAGGATTTTAACATTGGGCTGTGACGTCACGAACCAGACGCCCCCTGGAGGCAATCTGACTAACAAGCTCAATTAGCGGACAGACCCTGTGCATGTGAATGAGCGTGTGTGTGTGTGTGTGTGTGTGTGAGTGTGTGTGCGTGCGTCCGTGCGTGCGCACCTGCATGCATGCATGCATCTGCAAATAAATAGAAGCCTATGCTTTGTGAGGAAGGAAATAGAAGAATGTGCTTGATGGGAGGGGGTGTTTTTAGCAGAGGGGGGGTTTTTAGGGGCAGAGGTGTTTTTAGGGGAGGGGGTGTTTTTTCCTCAGTGGGAGGTAGCTTTAAGGTAAAGCTGCATTAACAAAGACCCCCCATGAACCCTGACCTCACACTGAACCACACAATCTCACTCTAAACCGCACAACCTCACACTGAACCACACAATCTCACTCTAAACCGCACAACCTCACACTGAACCACACAACCTCACTCTAAACCGCACAGCCTCACACTGAACCACACAATCTCACTCTAAACCGCACAACCTCACACTGAACCACACAATCTCACTCTAAACCGCACAACCTCACACTGAACCGCACAACCTCACTCTAAACCACACAACCTCACTCTAAACCGCACAACCTCACACTGAACCACACAACCTCACTCTAAACCGCACAATCTCACTCTAAACCGCACAACCTCACTCTAAACCGCACAACCTCACACTGAACCACACAACCTCACTCTAAACCGCACAACCTCACACTGAACCGCACAACCTCACTCTAAACCGCACAACCTCACACTGAACCACACAATCTCACTCTAAACCGCACAACCTCACACTGAACCACACAATCTCACTCTAAACCGCACAACCTCACACTGAACCACACAATCTCACTCTAAACCGCACAACCTCACACTGAACAACACAATCTCACTCTAAACCGCACAACCTCACACTGAACCGCACAACCTCACACTGAACCACACAATCTCACTCTAAACCGCACAACCTCACACTGAACCACACAATCTCACTCTAAACCGCACAACCTCAAACTGAACCGCACAATGTCATTCTGAACTACACAACCTCACACTGCACAGACTCACTAGAAAAGACCTTTTTCTAGATGTCCGTAAAGTAACCCCCATGTTATCAAAACACAAGGAGATAAATATCAAGATTTGATATCAGCTTTATTAAAATTCCTCTAACTAAGCAGTTGACCTTTACATTTAGACCACAGCTCATACAGTAAGGCGTTAATGTTCTATTTTGTAACAGAATTTTTAAAGGCATTGAATACCTGCACAATCTTTTATTCCAACCCTTATGTATACCTGCAGGACCAGCTGCTTTTACTCAGACATTCAGAATGTTCCAGCAAAGTATTCAGCACCTGTATTTAGCACCTGTGTTTTAAGGTCATTCAGCATATGAAAATGCCATGTATGACAAAGCTAGCAGTCGGTTCACTCCCACAGTGCACACACAACTCCAGGTCAGCCACAGGGTTAAACTCAGCCTTTTCCAGTGCGTCAGGGAAACCATTAACCCTGCACCCTGATTGGCTGATGGCTCTGCAGCGCCGGGTCTTATGGAATGTCTTTGAGTGCCAGGGTCTCACTTCATATTCACACACTTCCTCTTCCTGTGCTCGTAAATCTTCTGAAAAACAACGGCACAGACGCTGGCCCGTCCACTGCTCCTCCAAACGGCCCTGGCACAGGAAGCTGGACGCCTCGGACAGGAAGTAATGGGGTGCTTCAAACCTCAAACAAAACAAACACCCTATTCTGGCTCCCCTTACATAAACAGCCAAGCTCTGCCATCAGGCTGACGTCCGCAGACCAAAGACTGAAAGACGCAAGGCCACCGCGGCTACAGCCCAGCAGTGCTGTTACACACTACAACCCAACCCTGTTACACTATAACCCAACGCTGTTACACTACAACCCAACCCTGTTACACTATAACCCAATCCTGTTACACACTACAACCCAACCCTGTTACAGTACAACCCAATCCTGTTACACACTACAACCCAACCTTGTTACATTATAACCCAACTCTGTTACACTACAACCCAACCCTGTTACACTACAACCCAACCCTGTTACACTATAACCCAACCCTGTTACACACTACAACCCAACCCTGTTACACTATAACCCAACCCTGTTACACACTACAACCCAACCCTGTTACACTATAACCCAATCCTGTTACACACTACAACCCAACCCTGTTACAGTACAACCCAACCCTGTTAAACGCTATAACCCAACCCTGTTACACTACAACCCAACCCTGTTACACACTACAACCCAACCCTGTTAAATGCTATAACCCAACCGTTACACTACAACCCAACCCTGTTACAGTACAACCCAACCCTGTTAAACGCTATAACCCAACCCTGTTACACTACAACCCAACCCTGTTACACTACAACCCAACCCTGTTAAATGCTATAACCCAACCCTGTTACACGCTATAACCCAACTATTTTATAACCTAACCATATTACACAATATAATCACACCTGTTACACACTATAACCCAACCCTATTACACTACAACCCAACCCTGTTACACACTATAACCCAACCCTGTTACACTACAATCCAACCCTGTTACACTATAACTCAGCCCTGTCACACTACAACCTAACCATGTTACACTATAACCAACCCTTTTATAACCTAACCATATTACACAGTATAACCCCACCTGTTACAGATTATAACCCAACCCTGTTACACATTATAACACACCCCTGTTACACTATAACCCAACCCTTTTATAACCTAACCATATTACACACTGTAACCCAACCCTTTTAAAACCAAACCATATTACACAATATAACCCCACCAGATATACACTATACCCAAACAAAAATACTACAGCAGCTTCTGTTGCTCTCCAACAATAAATTCATGTGTTTTCATAAAGTTTCTGTTCTATCAGCATTAGATAGGAAAGCTTGGTTTGATTAGCGTTAAGCCCGCTGGTCCCTGCCAAGCTCTGAAATAATGCACAATGGGTGGACAGAAGTGACTCTGAATAAAATATGTTACATAAAACAAAAGAAGCATTAATGACAAACTGCCTCTTTCCCCCACACACCCATCCTGTTTTGTACACGCCGCTGCTGAATGGTTCCAGAGCCACAGGACGTGCCCGTCGCTATCTCAGATCTGAGAGATTCACAACAAACACCGGCCATTATTCACCTGCAGCCTACAGAGCGCCTGCGTCAAGCCTGACCTCTGACCTCTGACCTCGTCCCGCCCCGCCCCAGCACACCATCTGGCACGCTCTTCCACACTCACAACTCTGCATGTGGGGAAAACTTTTTTCAATGAGAACATTTACTTCACTTGAGCCCAGTTGTTCTGTTGATGACAGAAATCAGTCCCATGTGGCTTCTGAAATCGCAAACTGAATAACTTACAGAAAAATGTAAATATCCTCATTGTCTCCCTATTTTGGGCCAGAGTACATTAAGTGTCTTAAGTCTTTCCTCAGAATCGAAATCTCAATCCAGGAATCAGTCTTGTTGCTCTTCTCTGCACTTTTCACTTAGAAATTCAACGTCCTTCTCATTTTGTGGAAAACAGAACTGCACACAATACTAAATGTGGTCTGACAAAAGTATTATGTAACATCAATACAATCTCCTTTAAATGACCCCTTTTAGTACATATCCAAGCATCCTGCAGGCTTTTTTGATGGTAGTAGTGCTGTGCACCATCACACCCACCTGCACCATCACACACACCTGTACCATCACACACACCTGCACCATCACACACACCTGCACCATCACACCATCACACTCACCTGTACCATCACACCCACCTGTTCAGAAAAGCATTGCCGAAGGCGTTAAGTTTGCGAAAGGGCTTTTTGGGGTCGACGACCAGGGCGTTGCCAGGGATGACGCCCTCGTTCTCCCCATACATCACGGCGATGAACCCGTCCGTGGTGGGCTCAGGTCCGATCCGCATGCCCGGGAAGTCCTGCTCCAGGAGATACCTGTGACACACAGCACAGGTACACACATTAAGACCAGCTTCCTGTGACACACAGCACAGGTACACACATTAAGACCAGCTTCCTGTGACACACAGCACAGGTACACACATTAAGACCAGCTTCCTGTGACACACAGCACAGGTACACAATTAGACCAGCTTCCTGTGACACACAGCACAGGTACACACATTAAACCAGCTTCCGTGACACACAGCACAGGTACACACATTAAGACTAGCTTCCTGTGACACACAGCACAGGTACACACATTAAGACCAGCTTCCTGTGACACACAGCACAGGTACACACATTAAGACCAGCTTCCTGTGACACACAGCACAGGTACACACATTAAGACCAGCTTCCTGTGACACACAGCACAGGTACACACATTAAAACCAGCTTCCTGTGACACACAGCACAGGTACATTAAAACCAGCTTGCTGTGACACAGCACAGGTATATTAAAAGCAGCTTCCTGTAACACACAGCACATATAATCTCTAAAATTCACAGAAAACAGCTTATTAATTTGCCTACATGTCACCAGCCTCAAGAACAACGTTTGTTTCACTTTTGTTTAACAAATAATAACTGAAGAGCAGTTTTCCCTCTGAAACTGGGAAACACAGGAAAGCCTCAACCTTGATCGTGCAGATCGTGTGGAGTGTTTGTAGGGATTTCCAGCTCCAGTGGCCTCTAACAACCCTGATGCAAACCTGCAACCACCAAGGGCACAGCCCAAACATAGACACCTTCCAGAACACCAAACCCCAAACACCAAACAAATCCCGCTACCTTCAAAAAAATCGAACTGTGAAGCGAAAATCCTTGAGTGTGAATCAGGCAACGGTGTAATTTTGGGTTGTGCCATTAAAGACCAGGCTGTCCCAGAGCATCTCAGTTTGCCTGGTGACTGCGCTGGACCAACTACAGATACAGATTAAAGGACAGGAGCATAAAACCTCCCAGTGGATCTGGGTTTAGTGGTACTGAGATCACTTCACAAAACACCAGTAAAATAACCTGCAATACGACTGCAGCTCAGGAGTGTGGGTCCTGGGGACGGGCTGCAGGTCTGTCCAAACAGCCCTGGGGGAAGGTGTGTGGGGGGGGGGGGGGGGGGGCGGGGAGCATGTGGGGGTGTGTGTGTGTGGGGGAAGGGGGGTTGTGGGGGTGTGAGTATGGGGGGGGTTGTGGCAGTGTGTGTGTGTGTGTGTGTGTGGGCGTGGGGGTTTTGGGGTGTGACAGCTGAACGTGTTGTCTGTACACAGGGTGATCAGATCAGAGCGCCCTTATCAGGACAGCCACCGCCACAACAAACACAGAGCTTCAGGCACTCACCACCACACTGCCAGCATTTCAGCCTATCTGGAGGATTTTTAACAATTAATGACATCCCAGTGCCAATTTCCAAGGCAACAGGCCCTGCCTCGTGAGTGACCGTGTGACTGGGCAGCACCTGGACACTTCCATTCCCAAGGGAGTAAAGGTGCAACCTCACCTGGAAGAGGGCGGGGCCAACGGGGGGAGGAAGGTGAACGACTCTGGGTGGCAGTAAAGTTCAAACGCCGATTTGTTTGTGTGCAGATGATTCATGCAGGTTGGGCATTTGTGTTTAGGGTTGGAGCACACTTGACAGTGTTTTGGGTTCAGGGGTGAATAGCATTTTGGGTTGAGGGGTGTTTAGTGTTCTACCAGAGTGACTAGATTTCTTTAGTAATTATGATTAATGCACTCATCTCTTTCAGACTGTATATCTATGGTAATAATGTCCTTTAATGCACACATACCTGTCAGACAATATCTATGGTAATTAAATACAACCTTATAGACCATAATTACAGCTCCATGTTTAAGGGAGGCTGGGAGTTCTTCCGGAAACAGGCGAGAGAGAGAGGCAGCAGAACAGCACAGTGTAAAGGCACAGCGAAGGTGTGACTTTCAGGATAAATAATTAAGAGCCAGTGGCCTGCACAGCGAGGTGACAGAACAGACTTTTCTCCAACACCTCCTGCCCTCTCTCCGTCTTCACCCGCAGGCCAGCCCAGAGCAGCCTGGGAAAGCCCGTCGTCTGCTGGCTGACTCTTCCCTCCTGAGGAAGGGGCGGGGCCAGACAGGGCGTGAGGTGCTCTGGGGACCGAGGCGGCGCACGGGAGGGGCCCGCAGGGGGGGGACCGGCGTCAGCAGCGACTCTTACATCCCCGTCACCGGACGAGCGACCCCGGGGGGTAACAGGTCAAGGAGCAGGGGAAGGACACGGGGCGAAAACTAAACAGGGCTGTTATTTTTAGAACGGGTGGGGGGCATTTATCAGGAATGCGAGGCGGCCTGACGCCCTGTCATCGGGGGGGGGTCTGGCCTCTTTACCGGTCCTATCGCTGCTATTGTGCTGCAGATTAAACGCACGCGCGCTCCCTCTTAACAGCTCAGCACCTCCCTTTAGAGAGGAGTCACACTCAGCACCTCCCTTTACAGAGGAGTCACACTCAGCACCTCCCTTTACAGCGGAGTCACACTCAGCACCTCCCTTTAGAGAGGAGTCACACTCAGCACCTCCCTTTACAGAGGAGTCACGGTTTAACTTAACCCCTGGGGGCTGGGTACAGAAAATTAAACATACATTAACAAAGCAGCATGCTATATAAACTCATTAAACGTGTTTAAGTTCTACCCCCTGCTGCGTGCTTGACTGTCGGACTGTTCAGCGGCATCAGTGAGTCATGACCGCAAAGGAGCGGACTGCAACAGACAGCACAGACTAAGGTGTGTTAGAGGCAAATGCAGGACAGACACACACACACGCAGTACAGGCACATGTAGTACAGACAAATGCAGTAGAGACACACACAGTAGACACACATGCAGTACAGACACAGATGCATTACAGACACAGATGCATTACAGACACATGCAGTACAGACACATGCAGTACAGACACAGATGCATTACAGACACATGCAGTACAGGCACATGCAGTACAGACAGACTCATTTGCAGATGCAATACTGTACAGACACAAATCGGCTGTGCTGAAACTGTACAGCCAGACACACAGTACAGAGTCATGTACACACGGATTATCACACCACTAATTAAGGGCAAATGTTGGTACATGCAACAACATCAGCTTCAGGTAAATTTTTTAAAAACCTACATCTCATTAAGGGACACAGATTTGGTGCTATGCCCAAGAATGTGTAGAGGGCATGCGCTTGACCTTCAGGCAAACAGCCTCACTGAAACTGGCTCTGAACTGGCACAGAAATCTAAGCCAAGACCCTGAACTGATTCTCCCTGCAAACAACGCAGTACAAAAACACATGGTGTTCCTCGTGTTCGCTGCCGTGGCGGGGGAGGAAAATATTCAAAAGGAAATCTCCAGCTGCACTGGGCCACAGAGAGGTCTGGCCCACAGAGAGGTCTGCCTGTGAGGAGCAGCCACAGAGAGGTCTGGCCCACAGAGAGGTCTGCCTGTGAGGAGCAGCCGCAGAGAGGTCTGCCTGTGAGGAGCGCCCACAGAGAGGTCTGCCTGTGAGGAGCGCCCACAGAGAGGTCTGGCCCACAGAGAGGTCTGGCTGTGAGGATTGGCCACAAAGAGGTCTGGCCCACAGAGAGGTCTGGCTGAGGAGCGCCCACAGAGATGTCACAGTAATCTGAAGTGATTCTTCTGTAAGGGCGCCTGCATCCGTTCTTTCTTTCTTTCTAATCGCGTTAAAAAAGAAGTGAAAAATTAAAAGAGGAAATGGTCTAACTGAAAGAGGGTTTGTCCCAAACATACAGAACTTGTGGGCTGCAGTTAGTCGCACATGAGCCCACATTTCTGACATTGAAAACGTGTGATTGCGTTTCATCAGAAAAGAGAATTTGAGGGGCTTAAAATAGCGGACGAAGCAATGATAATGGCATTAATTTTCCGTGCTTCAGGCGTAAAACAGACATGTTAAGAAATGACACATTATGCGTCTTTTTAACACAACTTCCTGTCTAGTAAACAGATGTTACTTCAGACACGGGTTGTGTTAAAAACCATCCTTTTCTAACACATAAATTGTATATTTGTAACACAAAAGTAGTAACTTTAAAACAAAAAGTGCAGAACCTGGCAAAAGCAGGAACACATCCTTTTTGACATGGTTTTCTCTGTGGTGAAGTAACTTATCTCACTGACAGCACGAGGTCTCACTGAATGCTGTGACCGTTAGACTGCACTGACAAAAATATGAGTGACACTTTTGAGAAAGAAACCAGCAGTCAAACAAATTTAACATCAAAAAATAAAAAAAGCTGCTAAAACTGTAAATGTATTTATAATGTATTTATGTAATCATATCCCTTGATTATGGACTGCGTTTCGTACTGTCATTGCTCATGTTTTTTTTTTTTCACAATAAAAAAGACGATAGTGATCCTTTCCAGCAGAACACCACAATAATTCTGTAGCCGGCCTTCGGGTGGTCATTCCCCGCTGTGCCCTGTTTATATCTGGGGCAGGTGCGGATGTGTGGTTATATCTGCCGGTGGTAAAGTTTCCTGCGGTTATACCCAAACCGGTTCGCCGGGTTTCTCGTTCGATTTCAGGATAAACGATGTTGTTCTGGCCCATTCAGGGTTCGGGTATAAATGCTTGCAGTCGTTTACATGTACGAACCTTTTAAACCCGAATTCTTCAAATGAGATCACTTCCGCGTTTTATCCGTACTAGCGACGCTCACTGAACCGTGTTTTGATTAAATTACGTTTAATCCAGAATACGCCTGGTCCCACCCAGTGGTAACCTGGGTGGGACCGTAGCTGTATGAGTCGCCAGTCAGTTTATTGGGAAACGTCAGCTGTTCGCCGTGAAACTCCCACACACTTTGGAAATAACGGCTTTGACAAGTTTTATAATTAGATAAGGCTACACACACGGGTTCACTAGTCGTGTTAGCTACACATATCAGGCACCCGGATCCTGCATGAGCGGTTAGCTATACCACACACCCACACCCCAAGCTGTCATTGTGCAACCTGTTTCTGTAAAACAAACGATGAAGCAATTTTTAATCAAACGTAGTAAATTACAATTATCCAGTAAGCTAGTTTGCTATTGTGCCCAGCTCACAAGACACCAGGACGTTCATGTTAGTCCGTTAGTTATTTGTTTTTTTTTTTTGTTGTTTTTGCCTAGCTAATTGCAAGCAATACGCCACCGAACTGCTTTGCTGTTCGATAATTTAGCTGGCGTTGTTTGCAATGTTGATTTTAAAAAACGTAGCCAGCTGACAGGCCGGTATCGAAGCGCACAGTACCTTATGAAAGTCGTTTTCCCCGTGGAGTACTGCCCCACGAGCAGCACCATGGGTTTGCTCTGGAAGTCCGCCGCCTCCAACGCTGGGGAGTGGAAATCGTGGAAAAGGTAAGTCTCTTCCAGCGGTAGCAGTTTCTTGCTATAAAGACTCTGCAACCCCTCGGTGACGGTTTGAAACATCTCGCTGTCTTTATTTCTCCCACCCTGCTCCTTGTTTGCCCAGCTGAACATGGTGGAATTCCTCAGTTCTTCAAATAAACGCCAAGTAGAGATTTTTCTTGCCTAGCTGCTCGGAAGCCGGAGGGGGATTCGGCGGCTTGTATTTGTTTAAAACGCGCCCGTGCAATAAGGATGCGTGGCAGCTCCCGCAGGCTTGCAGTTCCAAGCCTCACCTGAGCGGCTCCACCCGTCATCTGACGTCAAAACTGAATATTCATGAACAACGGCGTCCAATAGGACTACAGCAAATTCCGCCATAACTTTAGGCAATGAGTTGGTAGAACAGAACAGTTCTGTGGTTGGCTGTCAGGTTGCGAAATTTAACACGATAGGGATCATATTGTCACTAGATAAAGGTTATTTAAATGAGACTGCCAAGAAAAATATAATCTTGTTTAAGTTTGGAAACATTTTCAAATTCTTAAATGTAGCTCTAATCAATCAATTATTTTGTTCGCAGTATCACTATGTGACATGATTAAATCATATCAGTGGAGAAACGAAACACGTAGGCTAGCCAGTGTTCTGGATACTGTATGATAGTGGACCATTGAGTGTATTTAGAGCTCAGTGCTGTAAACATGTACGGCAAAAACGGTAATAGTGCCACCTTGCGATACTATTTGGTAATGCTAGGCATCAGACATTTTTTCAGGCAGGTGACGAAATGGGTCGCTTCTCCGCTGCCTAGCAACGGTGGTCTAGCGAAATAAACAAAACGCAGTGATGACCTAGCTTTACCGTAGGCCATCCGTCAAAAGTAGGCTACTGCGCTGCACACATACATTCTGCGTTTGTCATAGCGCTTCTGGGATGCATTTGACATCTGACCAGAAACCCATGCCCTAAATCGACAAACCTATGTTGTGATGGTGCGTCACTTGCTGGCCAGTAAAGTTTAGTGTAGGCTGAAGCCGCTTATAAACGTTTGGAGGAAGGAGAAAAATCTGCCAGTTTAATTGCAATTTCCTTGGTTTCAGGTCGACACGCTGAATAAACAGTCTCGAAGCAACAATGAGAGAGTAAATCGTTGTGCAGGCTATAATGTATAGCTACGTCTTGTGAAGTTTTCACGTGCATGTAACAGGAACTACTTAGCAGACTACCAAGAAATGTGGTTTTTCAGGTATACGGTCAAGCGGGGATGTAGCTCAGTGGTAGAGCGCATGCTTCGCATGTATGAAGTCCTGGGTTCAATCCCCAGCATCTCCAACAGTTTTAATTTGCCCCTCTCCCATGATGTTATTTAAGGCTTTGTCCTTCACTTCTATCACCACCTCTACTGCCTGAAAATCCATAAAATAATCACCTTATTCACTTACTTTAAGGCAGGAATGTCCAGTCTTATCTGAAAGGGGCTGGCGTGAGTGCAGTGTAGACACCTGGTTCTACTTACCAAGGTATTAAGACCGTTTTAGTTAATTAGTTGAATCAGGTGTTGAGTGTGGAAACCTAAAACCATCTGTGTAAATCTAATGGAGTTTATTGCCAGCAAATGGCAAAAAGCCACACAATTAGGGTAGAAGACATTTTCAGCAACCTTAACTGATTAAGAGGTTGGCAATGACAGAAACCAGCGTAAACAGTGGTACCCAGTACTTAAAGGGATTAAAGCCGCTCATTGCTACTTTCAGGTGTATATGTGTATGTACAGTGTGGACTGTGAATGGACTCAATCAAACATCATGGGTAGGGGATGTAGCTCAGTGGTAGAGCGTGTGCTTTGCATGTATGAGGTCCTGGGTTCGATCCCTTGCATCTCCAGTGTTTCATCTCCAGTGTTGCTTTGTTGTCCTGCATGCAGTAGAACAGATTCTGGGTAAAAAAGGAAGAATGTCATAAAGAAACATTGAGCCTCAGCTCTTGGTGGTGTGATGTAAAACCCAGCTGCTGCACAATGTCTAATGGAGAGCTTACTGATACCTTCATATCATAGGGGGTGCTGTAATCAAAGAACCTAAATAGCATCTGCTGGGCTGTTTGTCCAATTATCACAAAACTTGGCATTCAGTTAAACATCTTCTGTATAGTCCTTCTGTGTGGATTTTCCACTGTTGCCTTTTTTATGTTTGTGAACCAATCTGCACCCAAATTGGTGCACATATTTACTGGACCATTAACCAATGAACTTCAGAATGCACAGGACCTACATCAGAATAGGTGATAACTATGTACTGCTTTGACCTATCGTAATTAAGCAAATTTGGTATCCATGTTAAAGGATATGAAGTAATACATAAATCAGCCAATAGGGGCGCCACAAATGCCTAAAAACTTTTATCTTACTAACCAAATGACAGAATCAACTAAAACCAAGCACACATTATTTGACACATATCATTAGAAATATGAAATTTGGCTGGAATTAATCGGATCACAATAAAAACATCTTCCTCTATCATCATCATCACCTCTTTTGCCTTGAAATCCATAAAATAATCATATAACTTCAAGGCCTGAAACCCACCATCATTGCCACTTACAGGTGTATATGTATATATTATTCATTGCCTTTAAAAAGGACGTTTTTTTTGCTCAAAAACCTCTCTTTAGTGGGGGATGTAGCTCAGTGGTAGAGCGCATGCTTTGCATGTATGAGGTCTAGGGTTCGATCCCCTGCATCTCCACTGAAGTTTTCTGTGTTGCTCCACTTCTCTTAATACATTCACACAGCTTGTTGGTAAAAATGAATGAAAATGCATTAATGGAGATTTGAACTGGAGCACCTGAGCTACAGTCTGCCCTGGTGTCACAATGTGTAAGTAACCAAAATGTCTTCCCACGTGGGGCAGAGCTGAATTTTTCATATGTTAAAGTGTTCCTGTTTTTGATCTAAATCAAACTAAATGCCAACAGTGGATGGAATGGGAATTCTACTGAGAAAACAAGTTACAATGAAAAGGTCCACCTGGCTGAAGTGTGCATTGATCACTCATTTGTAAATGTACAACCGAAGTTACACCAGGCGACAGAAAGCGTGTTATAAATGACTAACTTGGCATGTTTGTTCTTGTGTACGACTTTGGGACCTTGAAATTCTTACATGCCCGTCAAACCGGAAATGTGAGAGCCGCGTTTTTCGCTCCTCGTTTAAGCGCTGCGTCGTCAGTGGAAGTTCGCTTCCTGTAAGAAGAGCGAGGGAAGGTTCGGCGTAAGTAAGGTTTCGAGCTGGCGGCGTTGGCGTCGCGTGGAATGATAGGGAATAAACGCAACGGACAGCTCGAGCGGTGATGCCCACCACGGCGAGCCGTATCGCGGCGCAGGCGCTGCCGTTGCTCTCCGTAGCCTTGCTTAGACACCGGGAGAAGCGACGGAAGGTTCCCAGGCACCGGGAAACGTGGGTAAGCCAGCTGCATATCCCGAGTACCTGGCGAATGCACCGTACACACCTTCAGCTGGGTAGGGGGCTCTGTCAGTGCTTACACACAAATCCATGAGCACATAATTCAACACAGCAATGTATGTTAGGACAGAGTTCTTTCTTCAAACAGTGAAGAATGATTTTAAAGTATATATATAAATACATAAAATGTGTCTTTTGATATGACTAGGTTTGGAAAAAAAAAAAAAAATTTCATTTCAACATGCAAAAAATTTGAGCAGGTTAGAGGTATCTATGAAAATAAGGACCAGCTGATGTTGTGTAAGAAACTGAAGTTCTGGCTGTAGCTTGACAGGGCATTACTGCAAAACAGCATGCATGCTCAGTCAACCTACCCTGCATAAATACATAAATAAAGGTTAATAAATAAGAGAGAAGAGAAAAGAGACCGAGAATCTGAGTTCAGAAGGTCGCTGGGAGTGGCAAAGGCTTTCTTATAGACGTTCCTGCTTTCTGTAGCAGGGGCCTGGGGGAGAGTTTCATACTGGTCAGTGAAAGGGGTGGGAAGGGTCCCCATGTACCCTACAATGGACACATACATTCAAAGAGATAGTTCTGTTGTCTCTCCGCTATCTTCCTGTCAATGTTGATAGCTCTTGATTTTTTACAGCAATGTTTCTGCCGGAGAGTTTGGGTCCACACAGAATTCCCATTGGTTACTGTCATTGGTCATTGTCATTGGTTACTGTCATTTGTTGCTATAAAACAGCAGTTCTCACTAAAGCTGCTCACAGAAACAGCAGTGCTCACTAAAGTACCTGAAAGTTGTGTTTGTAGGTGTAATTTTGGTATAAAATATATACTCATTTTTGGTGCTCTTCAAATGGTTTTTCATAGTCTTGAAATGCAGTAAATGAGCTTCAATTTCCAAAACAAAATCAAATAAAATGTAGTCGAATCTCACTAATTTCCAAACCCTGACCACAGCCCAGCACACGGGTGTCTGAACAGGTTTGTTGCTGTGATCATATTAGCATTTATTGGTATGGCTCAGGAATTTGCTGTTGTTTTATTTTAATTCAGAGAGACGCTGGACCGTACTGGAATGTGACTGTGAAGGTCCTCCGTGCCAGCTATATTCCCAAGCTGGATGTCTGTGAGTGTGGCTTTACTGAAGGGTGGAGGCCCAGCCCAGATATGCCTCCTGCTGATACATTACATTACATTACAGGCATTTGGCAGACGCTCTTATCCAGAGCGACGTACAACAAAGTGTATAACCGTAACCAGGGACAAGTGTGTTGAAAACCCTAGAGGGAAGTACAGTTCCAAGTGCAGGGAGTGACCGCGTAGTTTAACTTCATTGCACTCGCGCCTGTATTATTTGTATAGATTGCTTTGTTGCGGATTTTGTTGTGTTGGACAGTTTAACCTACAGGGTCCAAGTTAAACTACGCGGTCGCTCCCCGCACTTGGAACTCTACTTCCCTCTAGGGTTTTCGACACACTTGTCCCTGGTTACAATTATACACTTTGTTGTACGTCGCTCTGGATAAGAGCGTCTGCCAAATACCTGTAATGTAATGTAATGTAACTTGGACCTTGTAGGTTAATCTGTTGAACACTGTTGATATTTCATCTTTCTGCCACCTTCACCCTCTGTGCCCTCGGCAAACTTAAATTTTATATTGACAACAAGTTTAATGCGTGGGCTGGTTATATATTTACAGGAGTGCCTGGTGTAAGCTGTGCTGGCTGTATGTTACCTGTGTTTCAGTTAGCCTTTGCTGTTTTTCTCTGTTAGCTGAGCATTAGCTATATGTGAGCTGTGAATTAGCTCTGTTAGCAGTGTATTATGATAGTTCTGTCATATGTTATTTCTGCATTAGCCATGTTAGCTGTGCAGTAGCCATGTGTTAGCTGTGTATTAGCCATGAGCTAGGTGTGCGTAAGCCATGTGTTAGCTGTGCATTATTGATGTTTTGCTGCCACTGTCACTCAGCTCTCTGTTCCGTTGGCAGTATCGGAGACAGACTGCTACGTTAGCCTGCGCCTCCCGACCGCCTCCTCCCGAACGTACCGCACCCGCACCGCGCGCAAGTCCCGTTTCCCCAAGTGGAACGAGACCTTCCGGTTCCGGGTGCACAGCCATGTGAAGGTGGGTGCAGCCACTGTGTGCTGAAAACAGGCTGCTATGTGTGGAATACACGCTAATGTGCACAGAAAACACGCTAACGCGCACAGAAAACACGCTAACACGCACAGAAAACACGCTAACGCGCACAGAAAACACACTAACGTGCACAGAAAACATGCTAACACGCACAGAAAACACGCTAACGTGCACAGAAAACACACTAACGTGCACAGAAAACATGCTACCATGCACAGAACACACGCTAACGCGCACAGAAAACACGCTAACGTGCACAGAAAACATGCTAACACGCACAGAAAACACGCTAACGTGCACAGAAAACATGCTAACACGCACAGAAAACACGCTAACGCGCACAGAAAACATGCTAACGTGCACAGAAAACATGCTAACACGCACAGAAAACACGCTAACGTGCACAGAAAACATGCTAACGCACGAAAAACTGGCTTCCGAGCAAATGCACCGAACAGTCAGTACAGCTGGGAGTCAGGGCTGTGCTTTCGAAACACAGGTAGTTAGGTTCTGATAGATGAACCTGGATACCAAACCCCATTATTTTATATGAATCAAGAATCAAGCGTTACCGCCGGAATCCTCCTCTGGGCCGCTGCAGTCGGCTCTCTGCGTTCCCTGCAGCGGCCCAGCGGCAGAATGCAGTGAGACAGCCGCGCGTGCGACCGGACAGCCAAACGCCGACGGCAACAGGCTGTCACCGTGCGGGAGAAACACGCCCAGCCACACCCACTTACCCTGAGTTATCTGCCTGATTACTGGGTACGCACCTTTCACCTGGGCAATACACCTGCGTTACTGTAGGTGAAAGGCGGCACGCAGTCTGTCTGATGTCTGTGAGGCCATTATCATAAAATATGACAAGTTTGCAGTTTAACGTGTATTTGAAGATCTGTGTAAACAAACAATGAGGTGAATTTACCTGACACAATCAATAGCCCGCAGCCAAGGGTGCTGACAGCTTTCAGAAAAGTAGGTAAACTGAGCCAAGTTTATGACTCCTGACTAATGGGCTGTATGATCATAACTGAGATCATTTTTAGAAAATAAATGTGTGGTACTTTATGAAAATATGTTGTACTACAGCATGCGTCTGACACCCACAGAACATTCTGGAGCTGAATGTTTGCGATGAAGACTTGCTGGACGTTGATTACTCCACTGTCCTGTTTGATCTGAATAACCTGTATCCAGGGAAGAGAGAGAGGAAGGTCTTTGCCCTGGACCCCAAGGTGATGAATATCTACTTTTCTATTTATTTATGTGTTTTATTCATACATCAACTAATGGAGTTGGTGGATTCAGGACTAAATACATGAACTTGTTCCAGTATGAAATTGCTGTACATTTCCGTATGCAAATAGTATATCGTACAGCAGATAAGTATTTCTAATTAATGAAAAAATGTGTAGCTGGGTGTTTGCTGTGCTGTCTGATGCAGTGCTCTTCTGGGTTTCAGGAAAAAGATGAGCTTTGGGTAGAGTTTGAGATGGAGGAGAGGTGAGTGTGAAATGGAGGAGTGTGTTAGATGGATGGAGGCAAGTGTTAGATGTGTATTTAGCAAGATTATCCCAAGATAGAAAAATTGTTTCCTTTATTGTAGTCTATTGAGATGAGATTTGATAACCCAGCTCATACAAAAGTGTCCCTTACGATGTTACTGCCATGTTGCGGCAATGTTATAACCTTTTGTGTTAGCTGGGAAGAAGCAGTTTCTGAAAGAAATGGGTGGGAAAGTAAGTAGAATCAACACTGTGTTCGTGCTCCTCTTGTGACAGTTTGATTGAAGATAGAAGTCATTAGCCATTGGGCTAGAAGTCAAACAGTAGATGTGAAAAGTAGTTATAAAACTTTTTGTTGTGTCTTCTTGCAGTAAAGAAGTACCAGGAACATACATCACTAATGGAGTACTGGTGGTGAGAACCTTATCACACAAACCCTGCAGAACCTCATCACTTTAAACACAAACTCTGCAGAACCCCAACACTTTATACAAAACACTGTAGAACCTCATCACTTTACACAAAAACACTGCAGAACCTTATTACTCTAAAATATATTTTCACAGCTTCAAATACTTTACTGTTGTGGTGTTTTTATGAGTTACAAATCTTTTACTGTTGTGAACTTTTATCAAGAAAGTGTTTGTTTACATCCAGGCTGGGCCATTCTCTCTCCTGGAGGTCAAAGTTGAAGAGACCTCCAAGGAAAAGGGTAGGTTGAGAAAGAACTCCTTACCCCTCAGGAGAACAGTAGTCTCTTTACCCCCAGGAGAACAGTAGTCACTTTACCCCCAGGAGAACAGTAGTCACTTTACCCCCCAGGAGAACAGTAGCACTTTACCCCCAGGAGAACAGTAGCACTTTACCCCCAGCAGAACAGTAGTCACTTTACCCCCAGGAGAACAGTGTGAACTTTACCCCAGGAGACACAGCTGCACTTTACCCCCAGTGAGAACCAGTAGTACTTTACCCCCAGGAGAACAGTAGTCACTTTACCCCCAGGAGAACAGTAGTCACTTTACCCCCAGGAGAACAGTAGCACTTTACCCCAGAGAACAGTAGTCACTTTACCCCCAGGAGAACAGTAGCACTTTACCCCCAGGAGAACAGTAGTCACTTTACCCCCAGGAGAACAGTAGTCACTTTACCCCCAGGAGAACAGTAGCACTTTACCCCAGCAGAACAGTAGTCACTTTACCCCCAGGAGAACAGTAGTCACTTTACCCCCCAGGAGAACAGTAGCACTTTACCCCCAGGAGAACAGTAGTCACTTTACCCCCCAGGAGAACAGTAGCACTTTACCCTCAGGAGAACAGTAGTCACTTTACCCCCAGGAGAACAGCAGTCACTTTCCGCTGACAATATATATATATGAGGTCATGTTGTGTTGTACTATAAATGTATAAATAAAAGTGATTTCACCCTGTCGCATAATACTCTAGAATAATGGGCCTCATTCACAAAACCTTTCTGAAATTATTCTTACTTTTGTTCTTAAAAATGTTACTATGAAAATACAATAAGATTCATGACACATGCAGACATTTGTTTTAATGCATATCCCAGGTGTATGAGATGATGAATGCTGGCTGTTTGTAAATTTTATGCACAATCCTGTTCATGTGATTTGCATAAGGAAACAGCCATGAAAAATACAGATAAGAAAAAAATTTTGAATGCCAAAATGTTCTTAGAAACGTTCTTACGTGCAGTTTACGATAAAATGTGATCGTACATATGTTTTGTGAATGAGGCCCGATGACTGCTTTTACTCTATGAAGCAATGACATCGCACATCAGAGTCGGGTGTGCCGTACACCTTCCCTGAGATAACGTTTTGGTTTGAAGCCTGTGAGCCGACCCGGGTCCTGACCCAAAGCTGTGGGGTTGTGCAGAGCGACAGGACCTGGTTCTGAAGCTGAATGGAGCGTATGAGCAGGAGCAGGTGATCCGGAGAGCAGACCCAGGCAGCGGCCCAGCCAAGCCGGTTCTGTTCCACATCAGCAGGGACCTGGAGACGGAGCTGGTGGTCCATCGCCTTCAGGAGGAGGTGCTGTCCCGCCCAGCTCACCTGCTCACCTGCATCTACAGCACACCTGCATCTATAGCTCACCTGCATCTATAGCTCACCTGCATCTATAGCTCACCTACATCTACAGCACACCTGCATCTACAGCACACCTGCAACTATAGCTCACCTGCATCTATAGCTCACCTGCATCTACAGCACACCTGCATATACAGCACACCTGCATCTACAGCTCACCTGCATCTACAGCACACCTGCATCTACAGCTCACCTGCATCTACAGCACACCTGCATCTACAGCACACCTGTATCTATAGCTCACCTCCATCTATAGCTCATCTGCATCCATGGCTCACTTGCATTTCAGGCCAGGGAGGTGCTTGTGTTTCAGTTGTAAAATGTGGTTGTAGTTGGCTGTGTTTGTAAAATATGGTTGCAGTTGGTTGTGTTTGTAAAATGTGGTTGTTTGATTATGTTTGTAAAATATGGTTGTGTTTGGTTGTGTTTGTAAAATATGGTTGCAGTTGGTTGTGTTTGTAAAATGTGGTTGTTTGATTATGTTTGTAAAATATGGTTGCAGTTGGTTGTTTGTAAAATGTGGTTGTTTGATTATGTTTGTAAAATATGGTTGCAGTTGGTTGTGTTTGTAAGATGTGGTTGTTTGATTATGTTTGCAAAATATGGTTGCAGTTGGTTATGTTTGTAAAATGTGGTTGTTTGATTATGTTTGTAAAATGTGGTTGTGTTTGATTATGTCCCCAGAATGAAGAGCCGAAGCAGAAGACAGAGGACGATCTTGAGAACGCGACAGAGGACGAATCGGGCGCGTGCACAGTCCTTCTACGGTCCCTCCCTGCAGACCAGCAAGTGATCATGTCTGTGCCGGTGGGACAGGTGAGCATCGTGAAGCAGAGCTGCATCTGTGTCAACCTGCACCTGCCACCTGTGTCTCTATGGGAACAGGTACTGACCAAATATTAAACCGTTTGGTGGTTGGTGAGAGGTGTGGGGCCATCCTGTGAGACAGGGGTGTGGTCCCAACACCAGGCTGAGTCAGCAGTATTACGCAATGAACCATGCTGAGCAGGTGGAAAGGCGGGTTTTTTTTCTGGGGAGAGACAGAGGGAAACAGGATGGTGGTTGGGGGGGGAGGGGGGGGGAGTCTGGACAGGTTGATATTATATTATTGAGCTGCATGTCCGTTCCTTTCTTCACCTTCCTTTGCTCTTTGGCTGCTCTGTGCACTCTGTGAAGCTCTGCGAACTGTGCTGTGTTGCTTTATAAAGAATGAAAAATGGAAAGCTATATCAGGTCAAGCTCAGGTGCCAATAACAGTGGAGATCAGATAAATTCCTCTTTGTGCTCATAATCGAGGACGGTGTGAAAGAGAAGTGGCCGTGTAGGTTTTGGGTTTCCACAAGCAGGACCGGTCAGAGATCCCAGGAGACACTGACTGGTCTCTGTTCTCAGACCTTCTAGAAGTTTCTGTGTCATACGGTATCAAATCCTGTTTGTGGAACGGCCACAACAGTTTCTCTGACAAAGCAAGTCCAGCGCACGCTCTGGCCCTGGTCCAGATTAGCTCTGTTAGTTCGGAAGCTGTCTGTCGCATTCATCATTAACATCAGCCCAGCGCAGCTGTACAGAGTACAGAATACCAGTGAATGTGTAGCTGAGCTGACCCTCTCTAACAGCGCAGCTGTACCTGACAGCAGGCTAAGCTAGCAGTGTTTTCATTCCATAGCAGATCCACTGAATTTTTCCGCTTGGGGGACAGTGCTGAAGCTGATGCTGGTTTGACTCTGAGCTGAAGCCGGTTGATGTGTAACTGCTGGTTTGACTCTCAGCTGAAGCCGGTTGATGTGTAACTGCTGGTTTGGCTCTCAGCTGAAGCCAGTTGATGTGTAATTGCTGGTTTGGCTCCCAGCTGAAGCCAGTTGATGTGTAATTGCTGGTTTGGCTCCCAGCTGAAGCTGGTTGATGTGTAATTGCTGGTTTGACTCTCAGCTGAAGCCGGTTGATGTGTAACTGCTGGTTTGGCTCTGTTTACAGGATGAAATTGATCTGCGGCTGAAAGCTACTGATTGGTAAAGTACCTCTTACTCTATAAGCAATTCTCTCTCTGGGGGTAAAGGACTTTTTGGGATTTGCCTCTCTGGGGGAAAAGGACTTTTTGGGGTTTGTTGTGCTGGGGGTAAAGGACTTTTTGGGATTTGCCTCTCTGGGGGAAAAGGACTTTTTGGGGTTTGTTGTGCTGGGGGTAAAGGACTTTTTGGGGTTTGTTGTGCTGGAGGTAAAGGACTTTTTGGGATTTGCCTCTCTGGGGGTAAAGGACGTTTTGGTGTTTGTTGTGCTGGGGGTAAAGGACTTTTGGATTGCTCTCTGGGGAAAAGGACTTTTGGGTTTGTGTGCTGGGGGAAAGGACTTTTTGGGGTTTGTTGTGCTGGAGGTAAAGGACTTTTTGGGATTTGCCTCTCTGGGGGTAAAGGATGTTTTGGTGTTTGTTGCGCTGGGGGTAAAGGACTTTTTGGGATTTGCCTCTCTGGGGGAAAAGGACTTTTTGGGGTTTGTTGTGCTGATGGTAAAGGACTTTTTGGGGTTTGTTGTGCTGATGGTAAAGGACTTTTTGGGGTTTGTTGTGCTGGGGGTAAAGGACTTTTTGGGATTTGCCTCTCTGGGGGTAAAGGACTTTTTGGGGTTTGTTGTGCTGGGGGAAAAGGACTTTTTGGGATTTGCCTCTCTGGGGGTAAAGGACTTTTTGGGGTTTGTTGTGCTAGGGGTAAAGGACTTTTTGGGGTTTGTTGTGCTGGGGGTAAAGGACTTTTTGGGATTTGCCTCTCTGGGGGAAAAGAACTTTTTGGGATTTGCCTCTCTGGGGGAAAAGGACTTTTTGGGATTTGCCTCTCTGGGGGAAAAGGACTTTTTGGGGTTTGTTGTGTTGGGCGTAAAGGACTTTTTGGGATTTGCCTCTCTGGGGGAAAAGGACTTTTTGGGGTTTGCCTCTCTGGGGGAAAAGGACTTTTTGGGGTTTGTTGTGCTGGGGGTAAAGGACGTTTTGGGGTTTGTTGCGCTGGGGGTAAAGGACTTTTTGGGGTTTGTTGCGCTGGGGGTAAAGGACTTTTGGGGTTTGTTGTGCTGGGGGAAAAGGACTTTTTGGGGTTTGTTGTGCTGGGGGTAAAGGACTTTTTGGGGTTTGTTGCGCTGGGGGTAAAGGACTTTTTGGGGTTTGTTGTGCTGGGGGAAAAGGACTTTTTGGGGTTTGTTGTGCTGCGGGTAAAGGACTTTTTGGGGTTTGTTGTGCTGGGGGTAAAGGACTTTTTGGGGTTTGTTGTGCTGGGGGTAAAGGACATTTTGGGGTTTGTTGTGCTGGGGGTAAATGACTTTTTGGGGTTTGTTGTGCGAGGGGTAAAGGACTTTTTGGGGTTTGTTGTGCTAGGGGTAAAGGACTTTTTGGGGTTTGTTGTGCTGGGGGTAAAGGACTTTTTGGGGTTTGCCTCTCTGGGGGAAAAGGACTTTTTGGGATTTGCCTCTCTGGGGGAAAAGGACTTTTTGGGGTTTGTTGTGCTGGGGGTAAAGTACTTTTTGGGATTTGCCTCTCTGGGGGAAAAGAACTTTTTGGGATTTGCCTCTCTGGGGGAAAAGGACTTTTTGGGATTTGCCTCTCTGGGGGAAAAGGACTTTTTGGGGTTTGTTGTGTTGGGCGTAAAGGACTTTTTGGGATTTGCCTCTCTGGGGGAAAAGGACTTTTTGGGGTTTGCCTCTCTGGGGGAAAAGGACTTTTTGGGGTTTGTTGTGCTGGGGGTAAAGGACTTTTTGGGGTTTGTTGTGCTGGGGGTAAAGGACTTTTTGGGGTTTGTTGCGCTGGGGGTAAAGGACGTTTTGGGGTTTGTTGCACTGGGGGTAAAGGACTTTTTGGGGTTTGTTGTGCTGGGGGTAAAGGACTTTTTGGGGTTTGTTGCGCTGGGGGTAAAGGACTTTTTGGGGTTTGTTGTGCTGGGGGAAAAGGACTTTTTGGGGTTTGCTGTGCTGGGGGTAAAGGACTTTTTGGGGTTTGTTGCGCTGGGGGTAAAGGACTTTTTGGGGTTTGTTGCGCTGATGGTCAGATGTGTGCTCAGCTCAGATGAGCTGGACGTGCGTCTGGGTTTCGACATCCCCGTGGAGGAGAAGCGCTTTTTGGAGAAGAGGAGCGCTCTGGTGTCCCGCACTCTACAGGACGTCCTGCATCTCCCCTTGGCACCCAAACCCGATCAGGTACCTCAGTGCGTCACTCAGTGTGTCACTAGGTAGGCTATCTTCCAGAGAATTATACAATGTCATGTGGCTGCCTATAATTAGATTGAACATATTTCAAATGTTACTGTCACCAAATATAGTGGTGCTGCTATTCAATAAAAATGTCACTGATTTACATTACGATCACATTCTTCCCGTTTCAGAAAGGGGTCACTGGTCTGTGTGTAATGTGTGTGTAAGGGGTCACTGGTTTGTGTGTAATGTGTGTGTAAGGGGTCACTGGTTTGTGTGTAGTGTGTGTGTAAGGGGTCACTGGTCTGTGTGTAATGTGTGTTAGGGGGTCACTGGTCTGTGTGTAATGTGTGTGTAAGGGGTCACTGGTTTGTGTGTAGTGTGTGTGTAAGGGGTCACTGGTTTGTGTGTAATGTGTGTGTAAGGGGTCGCTGGTTTGGGTGTAATGTGTGTAAGGGGTCACTGGTTTGTGGGTTAGGGGGTCACTGGTCTGTGTGTAATGTGTGTGTAAGGGGTCACTGGTTTGTGTGTAATGTGTGTGTAAGGGGGTCACTGGTTTGTGTGTAGTGTGTGTGTAAGGGGTCACTGGTTTGGGTGTAATGTGTGTGTAAGGGGTCACTGGTCTGTGTGTAATGTGTGTGTAATGTGTGTAAGGGGTCACTGGTCTGTGTGTAATGTGTGTGTAAGGGGTCACTGGTCTGTGTGTAATGTGTGTGTAAGGGGGTCACTGGTTTGTGTGTAGTGTGTGTGTAAGGGGTCACTGGTTTGGGTGTAATGTGTGTGTAATGTGTGTGTCAGGTGAGGCTCAGTGTGCTGTGTGCTTCCTTGCAGGTGCCTGTGGTGGCGGTAGTGGGGTCCGGGGGCGGGACCAGAGCGATGACAGGGCTGTACGGGACTCTCATTGGCCTGCAGTCGCTGGGCCTGCTTGATGCGGTCAGCTACATCACAGGCGTGTCTGGATCCACATGGTTAGTGTGTCTACCATTCCCCTTCTCACCCCTCTGTACAAAAATCACCTGTATTACTCCCTTATCTCTCACTTACCTGTAACACTCGCCAATTTTATTCACTTATGTCACTTACATGCAGGGGCGTCACAGTGGGGGGGGGGGATATATTATTCACCTGTCAATTGCCTGTCCGACCTGCCGTACTGCCACACAGGGGGGCGTCCTTGGAATGAATAACCCAGCACAGACAGTTCTCCAAAATAATCAACATTAGCGAAGAGCTCTGATTCCTGTAGGGAAACAGCTGAATTCACTGAAGTGTAGAACAGAAGGCTCTTGTAATTTTAAGAGTTTCAATTTTGTCTTGTCTATTTACGGGTTCTAATGGATTTCTCTCCTATTTCTCTCCCCCTGTCTTTTCCCCCCTCTCTCTTCCTCTGTCTCTCCCTCCCTCCCTCCCCACAGGGCCATGTCCAGCCTGTATGCTAACGCTAACTGGTCGAAGGAGGGCCTGGAGACGGCGGTGTCTGTGCTGAAGAAGGAGATCAGTAAGAGTGCTTTCGGAATTTTGTCCCCCAGCCAGCTGGTATACTACCGGCAGGACCTGCAGCAGAAGGCGAAGAGCGGACAGCTGGTGTCCTTCATAGACTTCCTAGGCTTGGGCATCGAGTACCTGATCCACGGCAAGGTAGGTACTTACCTTCACACACCACAGATACCCACAGATACTACCTTCACAAACCAGTTATACACAGGTACTACCTTCACAAACCGCAGATACCCACAGATACTTGCCTTCACAAACCACTGATACCCACAGATACTTGCCTTCACAAACCACAGATAATTACCTTCACAAATCAGAAATATCCACAGATACCCACCTTCACAAACCACAGATATCCACAGATACTTACCTTTACAAACCATGGCATTTTCCTGTTTTATAACATGCACAGTGTATGTGGACAGGATTATATGTCAGCTGTAGAAGTATCCCTAAATGAGGTCATCTGCAAGCACATGTGCACTGAAGGACTGTTCTTCTTGTGATATGCAGAAAAACAACGGTACCCTGTCAAGCCAGCAGAGGGCAGTAGCAGAAGGACAGAACCCCTATCCCATTTACACTGCTGTCAACATGAAGAACAGCATCAGTGGCAGTGAAGCTGTCTCCGGTAAAATCACTGCATCCATTACTGCATCACCCAAGTACTTTTTTATCTAGCTATAATTTTCATTTGACTGGGAATTAAATTTTTCCCTACTGGTATATTGCTGCTGAAATGGTATATAGATACTGAAATGGTATAAGAAAAATGTAATTGTATAAGGGTAATGTAATGGTATATGGGTGCTGGGAAACAGCAGGTAACTCAGGGATTCTCCCAAACGCTGCAGAGTGGTGTGAGTTCACCCCCTATGAGGTGGGAATCCCCAAATATGGAGGGTCTGTACGGGCGGAAGACTTCGGCAGTGAATTCTACATGGGTCACCTGATCAAGAGACATCCAGAAATACGCATTTCCTACCTGCTGGGTAAGAGGATGTGCATGTGCCCAGTAGAACTGAAAGTGTGTGTGTATGTTTGTGTCTCTACAGGGCTGTGGAACAGTGTGTGTGTGTCCGTGTCCCTACAAGGCCCTGGAACAGTGTGTGTATGTGTGTTTGTCTACGGGGCTGTGAAACTGTGTGTGTGTGTGTGTGTGTGTCCCCACAGGGCTGTGGAGCAGTGTGTAAGTGTGTGTGTGTCTTTGTCCCCACAGGGCTGTGGAGCAGTGTGTAAGTGTGTGTGTGTGTGTGTCCCCACAGGGCTGTGGAGCAGTGTGTAAGTGTGTGTGTGTCTGTGTCCCCACAGGGCTGTGGAGCAGCAGGTAAGTGTGTGTGTGTGTGTGTGTGTCCACAGGGCTGTGGAGCAGTGTGTGTGGTGTGTGTGTGTGTGTGTGTGTGTGTGTGTCCACAGGGCTGTGGAGCAGCGGGTAAGTGTGTGTGTGTGTGTGTGTGTCCACAGGGCTGTGGAGCAGTATGTAAGTGTGTGTGTGTGTGTGTCCACAGGGCTGTGGAGTAGCGGGTAAGTGTGTGTGTGTGTGTCCCCACAGGGCTGTGGAGTAGCGGGTAAGTGTGTGTGTGTGTGTGTGTGTGTGTCCCCACAGGGCTGTGGAGCAGCGGGTGTGTGTGTGTGTGTGTGTGTGTGTGTCCCCACAGGGCTGTGGAGCAGTGTGTAAGTGTGTGTGTGTGTGTGTGTGTGTCCCCACAGGGCTGTGGAGTAGCGGGTAAGTGTGTGTGTGTGTGTGTGTCCACAGGGCTGTGGAGCAGTGTTCTCTCCTTTAATCTGCAGCAGGTGATCCTTAGACTGATGGGCTCAGTGCCGTCCTGGATCACAGGCCTGGGAGACGACATTCATGACACAGGTACGCCTCACCTGCCACCTGGGCCACCCGCCACCTGGGCCACCTGGGCCCTTGAACCCTGGGAACCATGCACACATGCATTTAGCGTCAGTGTGTATGTTTAGAGAAGTTTAATATGTGTAAATTACAGAATGTATCTAAACTGATTAATAAGCATAACATACAAATGTAAGGAGCTGAATATGTCTCATGTATGTGTAGAATATAGCATGCATAAGCTGTTTGTGAAATGTATCGTATTTATAAAGTGTATAATGCATTAGTGCCTTAAAGTTAGGGTTGGTGGTGAAATAGGACAAGCCTATGACCTCATTGTGTGTGACTGTGGGAAATTGGCTGATTTAGCTGAGGGCCTGTCCTGTCTCCCCCACCCCTCAACCCCCTCCAGATGAGCAGAACCCCCACCCACCCGCCGCACTGCACACCTACTTCATCGAACCCGTCGGGGAGCTGGCGGAAATGTTGGACAACCTGGTGACCAACCGACCAATCATCAGCCACAACTACAACTTCCTGCATGGGTTCAAGCTGCACTGGAACTACAGTGAGAACGACGGCTTCCTCGCCTGGAGAGGTACCTGGAGCGCAGGCTCACCCCACACCCCCCCCCCCCCCCTACACCCTATCAGATAGGGCACTTTCTCCCTCACTGACAAACATCGTCATGGTGATGAGACAGTCAGTCTCAGTGGGTCCTAGTGTAACCAGCGAGTACGTGTGAGTAGTTAGCCTGTCAGCCCGATAGGTGGTTGGTTAGCTAGGTAGAAGCAGGTGAATTATTGACGGGTGTTTTTGCAGTGTTTGTCTTGTGCTCAGAAGCCTCAGAAGCCTAATG
>NC_057933.1:85099548-85139548 GCF_018555375.3 Anguilla rostrata | reverse complement strand
TTCAGTCTTATAATGAGCCCTGTGCAGGTTCTCTTACTCAGGGTTCAACAGCGAAGCTGCCCACAGGCCCGGGGCAAATACACAGGCCAACCTGCTCAGCCATATGCCCCACGGGGCAGATTCAGGGCTAATTCACTCCGCTCAAATCTCCATTTAGTGCTGCTACGCTAACGCAAGAAAGTGTGAGAAGGAAAAAATGTTCTGAGGCGGGTCACATGGGTGCCTGATCACTGACCAATGACAGAGCTGGAATTTTCCTACCAGCGGATAATGTCAATGAGATTCTTGCCACATTCAGCAATTAACAAGAGCTTTGAATTGGTGCAATTTATTGCTAAATTGCAAGTTGTGCTAGATAATTCCTTCAGTATGCAGTGTATCAGAAGGATACTGTATCACAGTCATGCTTTTTGTAGCTTTTAAACTTCCATCCATGTTTACTTTCCGTCCGGTGGCTCAGCCCATATTAGGTCAACCTATTGTTTTTTTTATAAACGTCTCAGTCAGAAACTCAATTGTATGATTAGTCACTTGATTGTGCCATTCGGTGTTTGCCATTAGCTAAACTGTGGCAGCTTGTCAGTTTCAGAATGACATAAAAGGTTGCAATGCGCTAGTAGGCTATATCATTCCCAACTGCTTGTTGGTAAAGCTATATCCCGACTGTGATATTGATTATATAAATTTATTCAAAGCTGTTGAATGTTACTCAGGTTCAAGTACTGTTTTAAATTGAATGTTGACACCAGATATTCATGTAGTTGGAATATATCCCTTTTAAGGAATCTCTGCTTGAAACCTGTTTATTAAATGTTTGAGGTATTTGAAGTTGAATAAAAGAAATAATTTTTTGTTGAAGAAATGTTTTCTTTATATTAACTTTCGTTCACCATCAAGATTTTGGTTTAATGTGATCTCTAAATCTGACAACATGCGGTGCCATATTTTTACTGCAAAATTGGAGTGCGATTTCAAGCACTTCAAATAAACCAGTAAAACACGTGACTGCACTTCAGATAAACCAGTAAAACACGTGACTGCACTTCAGATAAACCAGTAAAACACGTGACTGCTTTTACGTCATTTGATGACTCAGGTGTAGGCTTAAGCCTCTTACCAGGTGATACATGGGTTCATGATTGGATTGTTTACAAAAGCAAAAGATTCTTCACAGGTCTATCCTCTTAATTTTGACCAAATTGATGAATATAACCGTGAAAATTTACAAAATGTTATTACGCGGTAAGGGGCGGGGGTTGGGTATGGCTTCCCCCCACCAGAGTTTCCTGTGGCAAACACTGCCCTTGTTGTGCCTATGAGGACCCCTGGAGGCCATTGAAATACAAGTTTAAATCCCAACAGGTGATTTGGTGACTGGCTCCTGGGAGTTTCCCCTAGTGGTGACTGGCTCCTGGGAGTTTTCCCTAGTGGTGACTGGCTCCTGGGAGTTTTCCCTAGTGGTGACTGGCTCCTGGGAGTTTTCCCTAGTGGTGACTGGCTCCTGGGAGTTTTCCCGAGTTGTGACTGGCTCCTGGGAGTTGGCCCTAGTGCTGATTGGCTCCTGTGAGTTTACCCAAGCAATGATTGGCTTTGCAGGATGAAGCACAGACACACACTGTGAGTTTAAGCAGCTTGGACAGAACTGCACTCAGATGCCACTGGAAATAAAGATACATATTTACCTCCTAAGAAGGCAAACAAACATAACCATTCAAAACTAAATTTCTTAGTTTAAAAAGCCCTTTTTAGTTATTGTGATCATCTAAAGTATAAATGTAATAAGAAAGGAAAAAGAGAAATAGATGTATTGGCTATGTGATTCTGCATTTATATCAGGACTCTGTCAGGACTCTGTCAGGACTCTGTCAGGACTCTGTCAGGACTATGTCAGGATAACGTCAGGATAACGTCAGGATAACGTCAGGACTCTGTCAGGACTCTGTCAGGACTATGTCAGGATAATGTCAGGACTCTGTCAGGACTATGGCAGCGATAGGTCGGCTTTGTGCCGTAAAGCTCAAATAAAGGGTGAGCAGCGAGCTCAGAGTTTACTGTGCACCGCCCCCCCCAGGTTCTCCCAGAAGAACTCTCGCACTCGGCGCCAGTACTTCTCCTGGGCGGCGTTGTGGGATTCGGGCTGCCCCCCCCACTCCAAGGAGGTGCCCGCAAACTTGTGGTAGGAGACGGAGCAGGAGGGGAAGAAGGGGGGCTCCAGCAGGTGCCCCGCCCCAGGCAGCAGCAGGATTTCGGGGCGCGGCCGGCCGTGGGCCAGCAGCTGCTCCTCCGCCTGCCGTGCGTAGCGCTCTGCCTCCCACACCTGGTCGTCCTGGGCGATGGCGAACAGGAAGCGGGCGGCGGCCCGCTCGATGGGCACCAGGCAGGCGGCGTTCTCGGGGGCGCGGGGGTCGTGGTAGCAGTCGCGCACGTTGAGCACGCCGTTGTCGCGGATGACCACGCGGTCGATGGACAGGCCCAGGCCGGGCATGCTCATGCCCCTGTAGTGCAGTGGGCACTGCAGGTTGGCATTGCAGCCGTTCACGCTCACCACCGCCGACACGCCCTCCAGGAAGCTGGCCATGGACAGGGAGAGGTCCGCCCCCTTGGAGATGCCCATGATCCCCACGCCTCCCTTCCTCACCTGGGGAGACAGAACCAAACCTGAGTGGGAGGGGGGGGCCCAGAACGGAATATAGAGAGGGGTGGGGCCCAGGGCAATATGTAAGAGGGGCAGGGAACAGGGCGGAATGTAGAGGGGCGGGGCATGGGGCGGAAGATAGAGAGGGACGGAGCATGGGACGAAATGTAGACGGGCGGAATGTACAGAGGGGCGGAGCATGGGACGGAATGTACAGAGGGGCGGAGCATGGGACGGAATATACAGAGGGGCGGATCATGGGACGGAATGTAGACAGGGGCGGAATGTAGAGGGGGCGAGGCACAGAAGGGCACTCAGGTCTGATTTTAGTTTTAGGACACCCCACCTGCGGCAGGTTTTGGAAGAACTGCAGGGCCTCCTCGAAGTACTCCAGGTGAAGTTCCAGAAGCCTCTTAGGCAAATCGTCGTAGGCGAAGTAGGCCAGGCACATGGTGGCGAAGCCATAGTTGGCCAGGAGACACGCCCGGTACTCCAGCAGCCCCCCCGCTGTTCCCCCCAGGTCTATAACGCCAGGAAACGGGCCCTCTCCTGGAGGCACAAACCACCCAGAAACATCACCACACGCACACTCACTATACACACACACACACACACACACACACGCACTCTCTCTCACACACACACACACACATCACCACACGCACACTCACTACACATGCATACACACACACACACTCACTCACTATACACATATACACACATCACCACACACGCACTCACTATACACACACTATACACATACACACACACTCACTCACTTTACACATATACACACACACACACACACACACACACTCACTATACACATGCATACACACACACACTCACTCACTATACACATATACACACACACACACACACTCTCTCTCTTACACACACACACACATCACCACACGCACACTCACTATACACATATACGCACACACACGCACTCACTATACACATATACACACACACACATCACCACACGCTCACTCACTATACACATCACCACACGCTCACTCACTATACACATATACACACACACACACACTCACTATACACATATACACACACACACTCACTCACTATACACACACAGACACACTCACTAACTATACACACACACACAAAACCACTCTCTCTCTCACACACACACACATCACCACAGCACATCACTATACACATGCATACACACACACACTATACACATATACACACACACACACACCTCTCTCTCTCACACACACACACATCACCACACGCACACTCACTATACACATGCATACACTACCACTCCTACTATACACACACACACACACACACATCTCTCAACACACACACACATCACCACACACTGCATCACAACACACATGCTCACCATCCTCACTAACACTATAAGCACACACACACATCACTCTCTCTCTCACACACACACACATCACACACACACCACTCACTATACACATGCATCACCACCACGATCACTAAAAAACACATCTCTACACACACACATCCCACCACACCCCTCACATCATCACATCATACTATACACACACCACTCCTCTACACACACACACACACACACACTCTCTCACACACACACACACATCACCACACGCACTCATTATACACATGCATACACACACACACTCACTCACTATACACATATACACACACACACACACTCTCTCTCTCTCACACACACACACATCACCACACACGCACTCCCTATACACACACACACTCACATCACCACACACAAGTATTCCAAATTCATTCCAAAAGTTTGGAATAGCAACAACCACTCCACTGAAATCTGATCCCAAACCACAGGGTGTGTAGCCCCGCCTACCCCTCCCCACACAGAAAAGAGTGCCATTCCCAGATATGCCCCAAACACATTTTAGAATAACAAATACCGGTAAAGGTGCATGAATGAATTTGGCGAAAGTACGTAAAGCATTTATATACCGTAGATACGCCGTAGCATTTATATATATTCTAAATATATAATATTCTGCATAGCATGCCTTTGATTTATCATTTTAACATGAAGGAGTTATGTAAGAATGACATCTATTTTCACAAATTAGCAGAGTGCACGTCTCCATGAAATCATGAAAGAATGGGGAACTGCCTCTATGGGTCAAGAGCTTGCCCTCCACTGAGTTCAATGTAGAAAACCAAGGTGGCCTAACAACCAAAAAAAAAAAAAACCTCATCTGTCAATTTCTGTGATCATACATTTCAACAGGAGTTGCAGTCTGCGAAACAATGGTTGTTTTGGTCCAGACGTGTTGGGGAAATATTTATTTAAAATGTACACATTTTATTTGTACACATTTTATTACATATTTTCACAATCTGCTTTTCATATTAAGTGTAACGATCATTAATCAGTCTTCAAAATACTATCGAGGAAGTTCTAGTTCTGACATTCCCCATTCACTTCGACGGGAGCTCCAATGTTCTGCACTGAACATGCGCAGCACAGGCTTACTTGCGGGTCGTCGCAAGCTCAGGCTCGCAGAAGGCGTGCTTGCCTGTCTAGTTAAATATGCACGGGTATCACAGAAGATCTGTGACGTCGACGTCTGTTTGTTTATAGTTTGACGTCGCAAGTGTGACGTATTTTGAGTGCGACCCGCATCTTGCAATTAGCCAATGTCAGCCAAGTTATTTGCAACCACGAAACGTCTGTTTATATGTATACTTTTATAGATCATATGTTTGGGTATACAGTTAATATGTATAGATTTATGTTTGCAACGTAACATGTGTAGGTAACTTAAGTAGAAGGTTTTCAAAACACTAGCCTACCACCTTTCCCACACTTACCGGGCGGTAGAAATAAAGTTGCTCGAATCCGTCCCTCTCTCACCGGGATCCTTTGCACCCCGTCCCCAATGAACCCTCGCTCGTGAATGCAGGAAGCTATCATCGGCTCTTCACTACCGGAGGCTGTTTTCTCGTGCACGGAAAGGTGCACTTTGAAGGGTGAAGTCACATCTTTTCTAAACAACCTTCCCAGCTCTGTCTGAGGTTTCATAGCCCACATGAATCCCATGGGATGAACCCCGACGTAGTCTCCCCAAAGAGCCGCAGATTTACTCAGATCGAGCACACCTCGAGTGTCCGCCTCAAAATGAGCGCTAGACACAAACTTATCCTGTTTCTCGTCCGTCAGTGTTGCACGGAAAATAACGTGCTGTTTCGGGCGCAAACCTTCCACTTTTATATGCACAGGAGTGTCAAATAAACACTTTTTGTCTGGTTTTATATTAAATTTTACCGGGGTAGAAGTGAGTCCATTGCTGGTGTTCACAAAGCGCCGCGCTGCATGAGTAAAGCACGCAGAACCGGGTTTCCTCACGGCAAAAGCCATTTTAAAACCGATAAACATAAGCATCGTCGAACGGAAAGACCTAGCCTACAATACCGAGCTAGTCATTCTGTCACATCGACAGGTGGCCCCTGTAACTGCAGAACAAGCTAGATATTCCAGATAGTCTGACTGCCGCACTGACCTGAAGCCGAGGTGGTGACCTTTGTACAGCCTAAAGCTGGCAGTATACTCAGTAAGAAAAAAGAACTTCAGGATTGAGAACCACTGGCGAACATGTCCACGAACACTGTTGTTGGTATACTCAGTGAGAACACCGCACCGTTTAACATTTAATGACACTGCATTGTCTCCGGTAGGCAACTCGCAAATTCTGCCTCCATAACGTCCCTCAACTAACAAGAACGTTGCTGTTAGAAGGCATAGGAAGTGTATGGGTTTCGCATTTAAAGTGACCAATCATACTGGTGAAAACATTAGCATAAGTCTCCGCCCCCTCACTGACAAAAATCTTCTTCTTCTTGTTGTCAGTTTCCGGCAGTGTAGACGCAACTAGGCGTATTACTGCCCTCCACAATATAGACATTTAACAATTGCAGCTCATACTCTCATATACAGCCCTGACTCATGCAGGAACTTTAAAACTGTATTGGTGATTAGCTGGTGGTTCTCGCTTTGGCCAAAAAAAGATTTAATGGAGAATGCAACTACTCCTAGGTCTGACAATCTCTTATAGAAAGTTTCCCTCTCTGCTTTATACTTGCCACACTCCAGGAGAGCATGCTTGACTGTTTCTGGGTTTCCACACTCACATAGTCCTGTTGGATGTTTTCCTACAATGTGCAAGTGCTGATTTAACCCACAGTGTCCAAGCCTCAGTCTGCTAATTTTAACTAAATCTCTTTGAGTTCCAGACCAACAACTGGGTTTTTTTATCTGAGGATGAAAATAAAAACAGTGTCTTCCTTTAGTCTCCTTTTCCCATAATCCCTGCCATTCTCTTTCAACACCCTCCTTGATTTTCCCTCTAAGTTCCACCCTTCCCAGGGATATATTTACATCTATGTCTCCTTTCTTAAGACTTGCCTTTGCTATAGCTATAGCGTCAGCTATTTCATTTCCCTCAACTCCAGTATGCCCAGGAACCCAGCAGAACTTGACTTCGCAACCAGATTTCCCAATTCTGAACAAAACAGATAAAATCTCATTAATAAGGTCAGGCCGAGCTTTTGATTTAAGTCCTCTTATAGCCATCAGAGCAGCTGCTGAGTCAGAACAAATGAGGACTTTCTTTGGTCTTATGTCCTCTGTCCACCACAAAGCCCAAAGAATTGCCAGTAGTTCTGTTGTGAAGACAGAACTTCCATCAGTGACACGCCGCTCAATCCTAAAACCAAACTGAGCCAAATACAGTCCAAATCCTGCTTTCCCACTCTCTGGGTCCCTAGAACCATCTGTAAAAACTTTCAAATAAGACTCCATCTCTCTGTTGAGATAATGTTCTGTTTTTGAAACTATCACACTACTGTCCTTTTCTTGTAAAAATGTGAGGTCAATGTCCGGCTCTTGCATTACCCAAAAAGGTACAGGTAACCAGCCCGTATGATTTGCTATGCTTTCCTGCTCCATTCTCAATTTCCTGGCCCACTGATTAACACTGTCAAAAAATGGTTTCCTTTTAATCTTGCCACCCGGATCCCATGACCCTTGTAAAAGACACCTGGCTGGGAGTGTTTGATTAGCTCCACTTAGTTTTACCCAGTACTGCAGCCCCAACTTAATACGCCTTAAGTATAAGGGCATTTCTCCCATTTCAATAAGCAGTGCAGGAATTGGGGAAGTTTTAAAAGCCCCACAGCAGAGTCTCAATGCCTTGCTCTGTAGAATGTCTAATTTCCCGAGCACCGAATTAGCAGCTGAGCCATAAACAAAACACCCATAGTCAAGTACAGATGTTATCATTGCCTGGTATATTAAATGCATAGTCTCTCTCTCTGCCCCCCAGTCACATCCAGCCAGACTTCTCATGACATTTAACACTTTTTCCCCTTTTGCTAGTGCTCTTGCTGTATGAACAGCCCAAGTCATTCGCTCTTCAAACCAAATTCCCAGAAATTTGAAGTCTTTCACTCTCTCCAGTGAAGATCCATACATGTTCTTCTAAAACCAAATATCATAAATTTAGACTTTGCAGCTGAGATTTTAAAGCCCCATTTGTCTGCCCATTCTTCTACAGAAACTAGAGCCTTTTGGACTTGTTTTAAAATAAACTCTGCATTTCTTCCTCTTCTCCAAATGGCACCATCATCTGCAAATAAAGACTGTCCAAACCCTCTTCCAATGTTACTAAATATATAATTTATCATTATATTAAATAGGACTGGGCTAATTACACTTCCTTGCGGGGTACCATTTCCTATTTCAACGATTTTTGAGCTTTTCCCACCTACTTGTATTGTTCTTTTCATTAGAAAATCTTTGATCCAATTGAACGTTCTACCTCTAACTCCTATATCATATATTTTAATCATTAGCCCCTCCTTCCACAAGGAATCATAAGCGTTCTCAATATCCAAAAATACACTTACCACTATTTCTTTATTATCAAATGCCTTTTTAATATCTTGGTCTAAAACTGTGACTGACTCCATTGTTGACCTACCATTTCTGAAACCGTTTTGGAAATTGGCAAAAGTCCCTTACTTTCTAAAAAATAAACAAGCCTATTGGTAATCATCCTTTCCATGATTTTACAAAGCACTGATGTTAATGCTATAGGCCGATATGAACTGGGGTCAGATGCATCTTTACCTGGTTTCAAGATAGGGACTACGACTGCATGTTTCCATTCCTTAGGTAGACAACCCTCTGCCCACACCGAGTTAAACAAAGCTAGAATTTCTTCAAGAACTAACTCATCCAAATGTTTGAATAATTCATAAGACAGCCCGTCTCTCCCAGGAGTAGTGTTTGCACCAGAATAAATGGCATCCCTCACTTCTTTCATAGTAAAAAACAAATTTATTGGATTGTCATTTTCTGAACTCCTATCCAGCTTCCACTGATTAGCTAACATCAGATTGCTCCTCTTCATACCTCTCTCAACTCCCAAATTCCCAGATCTATGCACTGCTTGAAAGACATCAACAAACATGTCAGCTTTTCCTTTGTCGGATACTGCTTCCACCTTGCCATTCTGTAAAACCGGAATTGGTTTTCTTTTATAAAATCCTGACATTCTGTGTACCGCTGCCCACAGGTGCCTTACAGGAGTCTCGGGGCCTAGTGTTCCACAATATCTTCTCCAACTATTTATTTTTGCATTTTTAATTACTCTTCTTGTTACTGCCCTTAATCTCTTATATTCCACTGCATAACACAGCATCGGATGTTTCCTTAATTTCCTATATGCCCTAATTTCTGTTTCTTACAGCTGTGTCACACTCTTTGTTCCACCAAGGAACCAATGCACGAGATCTGGGATTCTTCTTCATAGGAATAGTGCCACAGGCTGCCTTATGGATCATCTTACTGAGAGACACATTCCAATTGTCTACACAGCCCTCACTATCTATCTCTTCTACTAAACTTTGAGCCCTCTCCTGAAATTCATCCCATTTAGCCTGAGAAAAATTGTATCTGGGAACTCTCTCTTCTACTTCTATTCTCAGATTTCTACCGAAACTGCATACAATTGGATAATGATCACTGATCAATAGATGTCCATCCATAACATCCCACTTCCCTATTCTGGCTAAGTTTGAAGAAGCAATAGTTAAGTCTATGTGACTGCAAGTATTCCTTAAATATGATACCTGGTCGGCCTTCCATCATTTATCGCTACCAAATCATATTTATCCAGGAACTCTTCTACAACTATTCCATTGATGTCCTTGCTATCATATAATAGGACATTTTACACGCTCCATAATCTCATCAAACTCTGACAATGCCAGACGCTTACAAGGATTATAAAAATTAATAATAGTTATAGACCTATGGCTACTCCAAACTTCCACCGCCAAACACTCAAGATTAGGGCGTATTTCAAGCCTCCTATACTGGACTCCTATCTTAATAAAAGTTGCACACCCCCCGCCTGTTCTATCAGACCTATCCAGTCTCAAGCATATATATCCCGGAATTACAAAATCCAGGCAGGGCTTTAACCACGTCTCTTGGATACATATCAGTTCAGGTTTCTCTTTAAATGCGTCGACAAATCTCTTTAATTCCTGGCCGTTTGCTATAAGACTCCGGGCATTCCATTGAAGAATATCAAACATTAATCCCCAGTATCGTCGTCCACATACAACTCCTCCATACTGTCAGTTGTCAACTGTGAGTTACCTATATGTTGTTTCTTCGTCATGTACTCATGTAATTTTTCCGGTAAAAACTGTTTCGAACCAAGAAACCTTTCAGCTGCATCAACCACAATTTTAATAATGTCCGATTTCGTGCTTGTTATTTTTGCACCTACCAACACATCAACAAAGAAAGCTAGCAAAGATTCTCTGCTCAATATCAACATATCAGGGGGAAATTGTGGTAAAGTTGGACAAGCGGGCTGGCTCCCCAACACTGCACTGTTTGTCGTTAAGTTCCCAAGTCCCCGCTCTCTATCCACTCTTTTAACTGCCTCTGCATACAAAACTTTGTGCTGCTCTTTCACATTCTGGACTCGCCTGGCTTGGACAAAGTGCTCACAGCCACGGAACGCTGCCGCATGATCCCCTCTACAGTTACAACATTTGGGGGCCTCTGCCTTACATTCTTGGATTACATGATCTTCCCCACACTTCGCACATCTACGCTTGCCCCGACAAGAGCTAGCAATGTGCCCAAACCTCTGACAGTTATAACATCGCAACGGTGGTCTTACGTACTCCTTTACACGATACGCCATGCTTCCAATATACACTCTTTCTGGCAGCGCACTGTCTGCAAACGTTAGCAGGACTGGCGGGTTCCCTTTGCCTCCCTCCTTACTTTTGAATCTAAAGATTTCGGTCGCTCGGCCACCCTTAATGTTGTCTAAGATTTCCTTCTCAGACAGGCCGGCGTACACACCATAAATTACTCCTTTGAGTCCCTGTCTCTCTCTGGGAATCACGCTCTCAACCTTCACTACCAACTTCCCCACCTCCTTAGCGCAATCATATTGTTTTTTATCTTTGCAACACACTCTCAACAGCCCATTTGACAATATCTTGGCCTGGAATCCCTTACCGATCTGAGTTTCCAAAGCGTTTGTAACTCTTAGGGGATTTAATGCCCTAAATCCTCCATCTCCCTGTTTCTGGTATTTCACTTTAAACAACATAACATATTCTTCAGAATTACTAATTTTTCTCATTTTATTTTACCCAGATACTTCTGATACCTCAGGTCTTTCGCTCGATGCTACCCTCTTCTGGCTTCCCTTACCCGCCATCTTCCACGCACCTCCCTCAACCCCAGCACCCTTTCCCCTAGCCATCGGCTACCAAAGTATTACACCTTTCCTTATACTTTTTAATACTAGCAAAAAAAAAAAAAACCACGAAAATGAACACCAACCACCAGCAAAATCACAGAACTGCGTAGGGGCTTGAACTTGGCGTTTTCCCTATTTTAAACCTTTTGAAGGTCTTTCTACACGGCTAACCCCGGCCGGAAACCCCAAGCCGGGATGCGCTCGTGCTTCTCTAAATCCTAATACTTTCAGAAGTGTCCGCTCCTAACAGTCAGAAGAAAAAACAAAACAAAAGCCTTAAACTGTTTGAACTTCGCTCCACCAAACACCACACCGCTCCCCTGACAAAAATCAATTCTATTGTCTCTTCTTGAACCACTCTTGAAAAGTCGCTCTTCGTGAGCGAGTAGAACCTGCTCGCGCGCGGCTCATTGTTTTACACTCTGTGTTGTAATTTGCGTGCGTGAAAGTGGTTTTGTGCTCGCGCAGTGAATGGCGTCGCGTGGCATGGCGTCAATTTAATGCCAATAATCAGCGCGAGCAGATATTCACTGCGCGAGTAAAAAAGCAGCTGCGTGCGCAGATATTCACTGCGCGAGTAAAAAATCAGCTGCGTGCGCAGATATTCACTGCGCGAGTAAAAAATCAGCTGCGTGCGCAGATATTCACTGCGCGAGCACAAAACCACTTTTTTTTCTTTTTTTTTTAAAAGGCCGTTACTTTTATAACAACCATTTTTATTCAGTAAATAGTGTCACGTCACATAGGCGACACTGGTTGGATCCGGTTAGATCTATGGGAAGTGAGGTCCAAAAACACAGCTGCAATTACTGCTTCTCGCCATTGGTACCGCCAAAGAGAACGAAACGGAAACCTTCGAGATTGTAACTTTAAGAGTAAATTATAAACCTCTCCACGAACGTGTCTCATTTGCCGATGACTAATGACCTTCCAGGCACAGTCCACTTTGTCTACAAAAAATTGATTTCCGTTTATGAATTGGCTTATTTGAAAATCACGCGCCTCAACAATTCCCGCCAGTTCTCCTTCTAGCTCCACTCCGCGTTCACGTGTTTTTTGTTGTGTCACTCGATAGGCGTGCCTTCTTCTTCTTCTTTGGTGTTTTACGGCGGTTGGCATCCTTTTTAGTTGCATTACCACCTCCTTCTAGAGCTAACCATGTACTGCTGTCTGGATCTCTTATATCCTGTTACTTATTCCAGTTGCCCTCAAAAAGCTAAATATCACCTTCTTTCCCTCCACCGTGTCCCACACTCAAGCAGATCTGTAATCCTTGCCTCCACTCCTAGTAACTGTAATCCTGTAAACATTACCCTTCTTTCTTGCTCATACTTCTTGCATTCAATCAGGACATGCTCCACTGTTTCTGATTCCTGGCACTGATCGCAATAGCCAGTTGGATGTTTTCCTATAGTAAATAGTGTGCTATTCAAGTTGCTGTGACCAATTCTTAATCTACTTATGATTACTTGCTCTCTTCTATCGGTTCCACTGTTTCTTACGTTTCTACTTTATTTTGTATTTTATATAAATGTCTTCCTTTTGTTTCACTATCCCAATGTTGTTGCCATTGTTTGATTACTCCCCTCCATTCGATGCTTTTCCCCTCTGATTTTGAAAGTTTAACATTAAGGTCCACATACTCTCTCCTGACCGCCTCCTTCGCCAATTTATCAGCTTTTTCATTTCCCTGGATTCCTGAATGTGCTGGTACCCACATGAACTTTATGTTTTTCCCTTGATTAGTTATCCTTGAATTATTAAACAACAGTTCATATAATATGTCTTGGTGATTACTTCCTGATCCTGTTTTAATGCTTGACAATGCTGATACAGAGTCACTACAGATGAGTATATTATTTGCCGTCACTCCTTCCACCCACTCTAATCCTAACAGAACTGCAATTAGTTCAACAGCATAAATGCTCAAATAATCTGACGTTCTCTTACTGATTCCAGTCTGGTGACTGGGAATCACCACTGCAGCCCCTGTCACCTCTGTTATTGGATCCTTTGACCCATCTGTAAAAATCTGTAAATAGTCATTGTAATTCCTGTCCCTATGCATGTAATATTCCTGAACTAAATCTGCTGTTTTATTTCTGTGCTTTATATTCAATAGTTCCATGTCCTCATAAGCATTTTGCAACATCCAGACTGGTCTCACAGGCCACAACACAGTTGGACAAAATTCAAATTCATGAATTTGCATTTGTTCTGCAACGTCCTTGCCTACCCATCCAAAGCTTGCTTTTTGTGCTTTTTCCCTCTCCCAACTAGCCTCCAATACCCTCTTAGTTGGATGACTTTCTGTGTGTCCCCTTAGATTTATCCAGTAATTGGCCATCAACTGTTTCCTACGAATCCAGAGAGGCATTTCTCCTGCCTCAACTTGCAGTGCACACACTGGCGCCATTTTTACTGACCCTAAGCAAATCCTAAGAGCACGAGCCTGCACAACATCCAGGTCTGACAGCACAGTCTTGGCTGCTGAGCCATACACCACACTACCATAATCAATTCTTGCCCAGATTAGCGCTACATATATATATACTTCAATGATGCTATATCAGCTCCCCATTCCAGCCCAGCAAAACATCTCATAACATTAATGACTTTCCACTTTACTTTTTTCCACTATGCTTCTTATATGCTCTTTCCATGTTAGTCTGGGATCAAAATGTACTCCCAAGAAACGAACGCATTCTACTCTCTCTAGGTTACTTCCGTATAACTTCAGATTCCTTGCTTCCCTGATTTTCTTACTTGTGAAGAACATAATTTTTGTTTTTTCCACAGAGAATTAAAAACCCCATTCTATTCCCCATCTTTCCACTCGATTTATCCCTTCTTGTAATTTTTTAACTATATGTTCTAGGTTCCCTCCACTCTTCCATAAAGCGCCATCATCTGCAAACAGAGACCTTCCCATGCCTAACGGTATACTTTCAAATATATCATTTATCATGACTGAAAATAAAGTAGGACTTACAACACTCCCCTGGGGCGTACCATTTTCTACAACATGTTTACCTGAGACCTCTGACCTTATCTTGACCTGAATTGACCTATCACTTAGAAAATCCCTAATCCAATTGAAGATGTTTCCCTCAATTCCCATTTTATGAAGCTTGATTAACAACCCTTCTTTCCATAGCATATCATAAGCTTTTTCCACATCGAAAAATACTGCAGCCACAATCTCTTTATTCACCTGGGCTTTTCTTATCTCATCCTCTAAACACAGAACTGGATCCATTGTGTACCTGCCTCTCCTAAATCCACTCAAGACAGCCTAGCTAGGCAGCTTATTAACATTTTTCAGAGCTAGGTTACTGCAAAAATGAATTTTATTCAGACTGGACAGTGATAGTAGATAACGGCGATAACTAAATTGCAGAGCCACCGACAATTTCAGAGACTTTTCTCCAGCTACTTCCTCTTATCAATGTCTCTGTAGGAGATTTTATTAAGTTGGGAAGCCCGATACGGATATGACGAGTTAGGTCCTCCATTGTGGAACAATCGCATGTGGAACTAAAATTAGAAAAAAAAAATAGGGACAATTTACTTGACGGATCATTAGATCAAATCAGATTGGTTACCGCGACGCGGCGAGGGGGTCAAAGTTGAATTTTTGCCATCTCCTCCGCGGCTCGCCGCGCTCCCGCCGCGCCGCCGGCAATCCCAAAATGTCTTGCGGGGTCTGGCCGCCACCTCTCATTCAAAATGAATGGAGGCCGCGTATAGTGTGGCTTCACCTAGCTAGGCTGTCTTATGTCTAGCTATAGTAAGTAACAACAAACAGTAACAAACAAAAAAAATCTTCCTAATGTATTAGTTGCTAGTTGTTCGTTTCTACCAGCCATCTAGCTAGCTAACCAGATATAACTTTGAAGGCATTAGGCTATCTGGCTAATTAGCCGTCGCCGCGTATAGTGTGGCTTCAGGGTAAATCCTAATCCTTTTAGAGAGGACAATCGAAAAATTTATTTCCGGAAATTAACATAAGTATTGTGATTAAAATACCAGTTTAGCCTTAAATTTACGTATTGTGAACAGCGATCGTACATATATGGAATATTAATGTGATATATTGGCTGATTTGTGGCCTTTTAGCTCGCATTTTCCCAAAATTCCATCAATGATAAGATCGGGACTCCGACGGCACCGAAAACCGATAGATTTCACTGAACATTCGACTGTTTACATTTATGGGGTTCTGAACAAGTGACATCATAATAACTCTTACTGGTTGATTTTACGCGGTCATTTATGGCAGTTGGTTCTCAGAATTCTGACTGATAGCCAGGTCAGTATTTTCACTGGACACTTGATACATCCCGACTTATAACTTCAAAGTCCCATGTCATTTGTGAATGGTTTAAGTGGATTTTGAAAGTAGGCACTTCATGCTACAAGCATGCTAAGGGATTTGAGTGTGCTGTGAAGTTTAGGTAGCAAACAACAAGGCTGAATCCTTCTGACGTAATTTACATAGCGACTATATGCTCAGATCGCCTAGTTTCACTCACTACGGCCAAGCGGAATCGATAAGGTTTCAGAAAATATATAACTCTTAAAGATTTAATTCAGTCTTCTACTGGGACTTTTGCCGTTTATCGAGGGTGTGACAGAAAATTTCGGTGCCGCTGACTATAATCGAATGTTTTTCACATTTACCGTTCGATTGACCAAGTACCATTCAAAGTACATTTTTATGGGTTAGTACTGTCAGATTGTGCTAGCTACTTCACATTAACCTTGTACAGCGACCAATAAAGGCTAACAGCACAGTACCACTTAATTGTAGTAACTTCTATCACCACTGTAATGAACTAAAAAAGGTAACAAACGACCTTTTCTGTGAGAAATGTATTGTCAGGCTCACGCGCATACACTGCTGGCGACATTCTAAAGCTTCGTTTTGCAAAACTTTCAGAAGTGTCCACACCTAACAGTCGAAAAAAAAAGCCATAAACTGTTTGAATTTCTCTGCCTCGCCGGCTCGACAATCTCCCGACCAGCCAACCGAAACTGAGATGCCCTCTCGATGTTCGATTTGCGTGCCTGGAAAGCCGGTCTGTTTAAAACCCAGTTTCTCTGACTAGTGAATACAACGGATTGGAGTTTCAGTAAAAAATGGAACTTCGCAAAACTCTGTTCTTCACTGCTGTGGTGTTCTCTACGATGACAGGTACTGAACTTTTACATTGTCCATCTTTTTCGTGCCTCTATGTATTTATTTATGTATTTAGGAATCCATCATGGATAATGTACGATTGAAAACATTAGCGATCTTTCTGAAAACATATTTTGACAGTTTATTCTTCTTGAATAATGTAGTAAATGCTACAGTATAATCAAATAACAACATATACATCGCTAACTTGCCAGAGTACAACGTCTGTTTGCTGTAATACGATTTATTTTTTAAATAGCCTCTTCCCTCGGCGTCGGTAATATCAGGAATGTGGGGAAGTGCGACCTGCGCTTGTAGTCTGCCAGATGCTGTTGAAAGCACGTGCTCCCTTTTTATGTTAGGGAATATCTCATCTCATAAAAAACGTTTGCAACGTACAAAAATGGCAAGTTACTCACACATACAAAACACTGTCTATAGCTGTTTTAGCTAGCCTAGCTAGGCTGTCTAATGTCTAGCTAGTGAGTAACAACCAACAACAAAAACAGTGTCTGGCTAATTAGCCAGCTAATGGCTTCAAAGTTATATCTTGTTAGCTAGCTAGGTGGATGGAAGAAACGATCACGAACAACTAGCAACGAATACATTAGCGAGAAAATGTTTTTGTTGTTATTGGTGGTTGTTACTCAACAACTAGACATTAGACAGCCTAGCTAGGCAGTTGACTAACATTTTTCAGTGCTAGGTTACTGCAAATATGATTTTTATGCAATGTAACCACATTTCCAGCACAAAATACTGTAATATTTTTTCGAATAGTTTTTTTTAATTAGTCAGTGAACTATGGAGCACATTATATATATATATATATAATATATATATATATATATATATATATATATATATATATATATATATATATATATATATATATATATGGTAAATGTAAAATATTTAAATATTAAATACTTGGATTATTTTCAGTAGCTTACTGTAATTATTTAATGTGTTGTATAGGTGTGCTTTTTTAATGGTATGTTGTGTGGCATATAGTATCTGCAGAACAGTGTTTGTTTGAAAGTTTTTAAATGTACATTTTATGTTTTTTTCCAGTTTCCAGAGCTGAGGAGCCTTTGTATGTGTCTGAGGGAGGCACTGCTCGTCTGGATGTGCCAGGATATGAAGAATTACAGTTTCACACTTTATCTTGGAAATTTAATGGCTCTGCACTTGTAAAATACCTTTCTCAGTCTAAAGGTCTGATACCATTTAAAGACTATACCACAGCAGAATTTAATCAAAAGAACTTCTCTCTGCTGCTGAAGAACGTGTCACAGAGACACAGTGGGAACTACACAGCATGGATACTTAATGAAGGAAAAGAGAGATGTGTTGCTACCAGATGGGTCACAGTTCAAGGTAGGAATAATACAGTTTTGCAGTCTGTGTGTACAACACAAACAAATGGGTGCAGGAAAGATATGGGTGTAGAATAGATCAACATTAATGCATTTAAATAATAGTGTAATTCTGTAGCGATTATCATAAAATCATATTACATGTGATTTCTGAGATTATTATAACATTACATGATAACGTGAAATATACGGATTTATTATGACATAACATGATATGATGTTGTGGCAAACACGCCTGCCACAGGCCACCGAAGTGGCTTTCTTTGGGGCCCTCCAGCACAGAGACACAGGGAGATGATGTTAAAACAGTCCAGATTTATTTGCGAGGGTTTGGCAAGATCTTACAGCCAAAATGAGCAGGTGTAACACAGTCATGACCGAAGCTCCCCTGTGTGGGCGGGGATGGCAGATTTAACCTGTGCGCAGTGATTACCTCACTACGCACAGGTGCAGCCACTCCTGTTCCTGGGTCCAATTAGCCTGGCCAATTATCTAATTCTTAACCAATTATCCAATTGGCCAGGCAACACGTCTGAAACAACTGAGAAAAATGTAGCCTGACGTTGTTCAGCCAAAGTGTTACATTACATTACAGGCATTTAGCAGACTCTCTTATCCAGAGCGACTTACACAACTTTTTTTACATAGCATTTACATTGCATCCATAACAGCTGGATATATACTGAAGCAATTCAGGTTAAGTACCTTGCTCAAGGGTACAACGGCAGTGTCCTAGCAGGGAATCGAACCTATGACCTTTTTAGTTACAAGCCCAGTTCCTTACCCACTGTGCTACACTGCCGCACTTCACAGCTGCAAATGTCGCTGGGAATTTTACACAGCAAGTTAGGTTTTCTTGTGTGCATTTTGAGAGCCCCCACCCCCCACTGCCCCACAGTAGGGTTGCCAGATATTGAATTTTACAAAACCAGACACCATGTACTCCCGCACATTCGACAGGATAGCTTGAAGCTTGATTGCAAACCGGGTATGGGGGAATGTAACAGTGTAGATGGAAGATTACATTACATTACATTACAGGCATTTGGCAGACGCCCTTATCCAGAGCGACGTACAACAAAGTGTATAACCATAACCAGGAACAAGTGTGTCGAAAACCCTAGAGAGAAGTACCGGTCCAAGTACAGGGAACAATCGCATAGTTCAACTTGGACCCTGATGGTTAAACTGATTAACACTAACAACGAGAACAGCAACAACGCAATCTATGGAAAAATAAAAATAAATAAAAATACAAGTAGTCGTTAAGACAGGCGCATCAACTAAGTCACCTATGAAACAGCTGCCTAGTTGGGGTGGAATTCATTACAAACTAGGGGGAAAAGTGTAGGAGGTGGCAGTGTAGCATAGTGGGTAAAGAACTGGGCTTGTAACCGAATGGTCATAGGTTTGAATCCCGGGTAGGACACTGCCGTTGTACCCTTGAGCAAGGAACTTAACCTGCATGGCTTCAGCATACATCCAACTGTATAAATGGATACAATGTAAAAAACGTTGCTCTGGATAAGAGCGTCTGCTAAATGCCTGTAATGTAATGTTTTAAAAAGCATAGCGCCCGCTGTAGCACCCCTCACTGCGGTGCTGAACACGCCTGTGTTGTTACGAATTTTCGTGGCACATTTTAGAACGCAATGACAGATGAAATCAGCTCGAAGTGTCCGCGTTTGTGTATATACGTAGGGTATGTTTCCGGCCTGAGGGAACAGCAAGGCATCAGTCGCTTCATCACAGAAGTTTGAAATGACTGTCTGTCTCTCACTGCAGGTCAACAGAAGGAAAACTCAAACAAACTGTTTATTGGCCCTGGTATCTTTGCCATCATCATCATCATCATCAGCATCATCAGCATCATCAGCATCATCATCTTCATTATCTGGATAATATCTGGAGGTAAGGAACATCAGGTTTTAATATTGCATAGATAAGTGAATCACTGCCACCCACTGAGTGATTAATGGGCTCAGTCAGTATTTCCAGATTATATTTGCTATTCCTGCAGCCAAACCACCCTGTTCCCTTCTCATGTTAAACTGCTGAAGCTAAGCAGCCATACCACCCTGTTCCCTTCTCATGTTAAACTGCTGAAGCTAAGCAGCCATACCACCCTGTTCCCTTCTCATGTTAAACTGCTGAAGCTAAGCAGCCATACCACCCTGTACGCTTCTCATGGCTAACTGCTGAAGCTAAGCAGCTATACCACCCTGTTCCCTTCTCATGTTAAACTGCTGAAGCTAAGCAGCCATACCACCCTGTACCCTTCTCATGTTAAACTGCTGAAGCTAAGCAGCCATACCACCCTGTTCCCTTCTCATATTAAACTGCTGAAGCTAAGCAGCCATACCACCCTGTTCCCTTCTCATATTAAACTGCTGAAGCTAAGCAGCCATACCACCCTGTTCCCTTCTCATATTAAACTGCTGAAGCTAAGCAGCCAAACCACCCTGTACCCTTCTCATGGCTAACTGCTGAACCTAAGCAGCCATACCACCCTGTTCCCTTCTCATGTTAAACTGCTGAAGCTAAGCAGCCATACCACCCTGTACCCTTCTCATGGCTAACTGCTGAAGCTAAGCAGCCATACCACCCTGTTCCCTTCTCATATTAAACTGCTGAAGCTAAGCAGCCATACCACCCTGTACCCTTCTCATGGCTAACTGCTGAACCTAAGCAGCCATACCACCCTGTTCCCTTCTCATGTTAAACTGCTGAAGCTAAGCAGCCATACCACCCTGTACCCTTCTCATGGCTAACTGCTGAAGCTAAGCAGCCATACCACCCTGTTCCCTTCTCATGTTAAACTGCTGAAGCTAAGCAGCCATACCACCCTGTTCCCTTCTCATGTTAAACTGCTGAAGCTAAGCAGCCATACCACCCTGTTCCCTTCTCATGTTAAACTGCTGAAGCTAAGCAGCCATACCACCCTGTACGCTTCTCGTATTAAACTGCTGAAGCTAAGGGTAGGTGGTGTGGCTGCTTAGCTTCAGCAGTTAGCCATGGGAAGGGTACAGGTTGAACTTTTCTTTCATAAACCCTGATATACGCTGTTAAACCCAGTGAATTATTAACTTTGTTTGAATCTCACAGGGTCCCAGATACGTATGAAGTACAAGGCTGAATATGCTTCCGTTGAGGTAAAATTATTCAGATCATTATAACTATCCATCTGTTAATTTTTTTGAATCCATAATATTCAAATTGCGTGTGTGTGTGTGTGTGTGTGTATACGCACACTACATGGCCAAAAGTTTGTGGACACCTGATATCCAACATCTCATCCGAAATTACTGGCATTAATATGGAGTTGGTTCCACCCTTACTATAACAACCTCCACTTCTCTTGGAAGGCTTTATACTAGATGTTGGAGCATTGCTGCAGCGATTTGCTTCCATTCAGCCAGAAGGGCATTAGTGAGGTCGTGTGATTGATTAGTGATTAGGCCCGGCTCACAGTTAGCTTCCCAATTGATCCCAAAGGTATTGGATGGGGTTGAGGCCAGTCAAATTCTTCCACACCGTTCTCGACAAAACCATTTCTATATGGACCTCACTGTGAGCTTGGGGGCATTGTCATGCTGAAACTGGAAAGGGTCTTCCCCAAACTGTCGTCTAGAATGAGATTGTATTCTGTAGCATTAAGGTCTGCCTTCACTGGAACTAAGGGGCCCGGCTCAAACCATGAAAAACAGCCCCAGACCAAGGGGTGACCAGATACTTTTGGTCATACAGTGAATATTGAAGACACTATGTAATAACCACTACATTTCCAAAATTATGTGGACACCCTTCTAATTAGTAGCTTTGGCTATTTCAGCCACACGCATTGCTAACAGGTGCATAAAATCAAGCATACAGCTGTGCAATCTCCATAGACAAACATTAGCAGTTGAATGGGTTGTACTAAGAGCTCAGTGACTTTCAATGTCGCACTGTCATAGGATGCCTCCTTTCCCCTGCTAGAGCTGTCCCGGTCAACTGTGAGAGCTGTTATTCTGAAGTGGAAACGTATAGGAGCAACAACAGCTCAGCCACGAAGCAGTAGGCCACACAAGCTCACAGAACAGGATCGCCAAGTGCTGAAGCACATAAAAATCATCTATCCTCTGTTGCAATACTCACTACAGAGTTCCAAGCTACCTCTGGAAACAACGTCAGCACAAGAACTGTTTGTCAAGAGCTTCATGAAATGGGTTTCCATGGCCAGGCAGCTGTGCACAAGCCTGAGATCACCATGCGCAATGCCAAGCGTCAGCTGGAGTGGTCTAAAGCACACCGCCATTGGACTGATGAATTGCACTCCAATATCTGGAAGTCTGACGGATGAATCTGGGTTTATGAGGAATGCCAGAAGAACGCTACTTGCCCAAGTGCTCAGTGCCAACTGGTGGAAGAGGAGTAATGGTCTGTGGCTGTTTTTTCATGGTTTGGGCTAGGTCCTTTAGTTCCAGTGTAGGGAAATATTAATGCTACAGCATACAGTGACATTCTGGAGAATTGTGGGCTTCCGACTTTTGGGGAAGGCCCTTTCCTGTTTCAGCATGACAGTGCACTTGTGTGCAAGTAAGGTCCATAAAGAAATGGTTTGCTGTGTTTGGTGAAGAAGAACTTGACTGGCCTGCACAGAGCCCTGACCTCTACCCCATCAAACACCTTTGGGATGAATTGGAACGTTGACTGCGAGCCAGGCCTTACGCCCTCCTCCTCACTGATGCTCTTGTGGGTGAATGAAAGCAAATCCCTGCTTCCACATTCTAATGGAATGCCTTCCCAGAAGAGTGGAGGCTGTTACAGCTGCAAAGGGGGTCCAACACTATATTAATGCCCATGGTTTAGGAATGAGATGTTCAACAAGTACATATGGGTGCGATGTTCAGGTGTCCACATACTTTTGGAAATATAGTTTGTGCTCGCGTGTGTGTGTATGTGTGTATATATATATATATATATATATATATATATATATATATATATATATATATACATATACATACATACAGTTTAAAAGTATTAGGCCACCTGTGTTTAAAAATAAAAATAAAAAAAATAACTTTATGTAGAGAAGAATTTAATCTACGTGCATTTATTTAATAACAAACCAAGGTGCAAACATTTTCTGTTAGTTTCTGCCTACAATAACACAAAAATATGAGTTTTACTTAAAAATAATCTTAGACATGACTTTCCTCAATATAGACTCCTTTGGCTTTAATCACAATTAAATGAATTATTGGAAGTCTACCGTGAAACAGCGACTACGATCTGCTGGCCTAAAAGGATGTGTATCCACCTTATCCCAGTCTTTCTTGGTCCAATGGTGATGGTGTTTGGGCCACTGGAGTCTTTTCTTGTTAAGGCTAGCAAAGGCTTTTTTTCTCGCAGAAACACATAATTTTAGACCAGCAGATCGTAGTCGCTGCTTCACTGTACTCAAGGAAACTGGTTTCTCTAGTTACATTGGGTTCTTCCTGTAGTTTATGATGGTTTCTTTTGCTAGATAACAAAAGATATTTGTCTTCTCTCCTTTTGCTCAGCAGGTCCAAGACGCAGTGGTTCCAGCCAGCAGTGCGCTCTGTGGCGGAGGCTGTTAAGCAGGTCACATTCGAGCGGGCGGCAGTGTAGTGTAATGGGTAAGGAGTTGGTCTTGTAACCTAAAGGTCAGAGGATCAATTCCCAGATAGGACACTGCCATTGTACCCTTGAGCAAGGTGCTTAACCTGCATTGCTTCAGTATATATCCAGCTGTGTAAATGGATGCAATGTAAATAATGTGTAATATAGTTGTATAAGTTGCTGTGGATAAGAGCATCTGCTAAATGTCTATAATGTAATGCAGATGTAAATGTAATGTGAAGCAGTACTGAAGTTATTTATAAACTGAAAAACATATATATATATTTATGTGTGTGCATCTGATTGTGTCGTCGCTTCTGCCGTACCCCGCAATTCAGATAAGCGTATCTTCACTTGATTTGTTTCTGCTGTTGTTAGTTAGAGAACATAGTTGTGTGTAATTTAGATAATCTTTTTTAATAAACCATTTGTTTGAGTTTTCCTTCTGTTGACCTGTAGTGAGAGACAGACTGTCATTTCAAACTTCTGTGATGAAGCGACTGATGCCTTGCTGTTCCCTCAGGCCGGATAAAAGCGCTATATAAATGCAGTCCATTTACCATGAAATGCACTTTTTTGTACGTCGCTTTGGATAAATGGTAAATGGTAAATGGACTGCATTTGTATAGCGCTTTTATCCAAAGCGCTTTACAATTGATGCCTCTCATTCGCCAGAGCAGTTAGGGGTTAGGAGTTAGGTGTCTTGCTCAAGGACACTTCGACATGCCCAGGGTGGGGTTTGAACCAGCAACCCTCCGACTGCCAGACAATCGGTCTTACCTCCTGAGCTATGTCGCCCCATAAAAGCGTCTTCCAAATAAATGTAATGTAAATGTTATTATTTTAAAAAATAGTTCCATGTCCTCATTATGAGCTACTATGTGCTGTGAACTACTAATGAAGTAAAAACTACAGATTGTCAGGCTAACATGTTCTGTTGCTTTTTATTTGTTAATACTTTTTCTCCCCTCTTTGCTGAGGCCCCACTCTACCTGTATGTTTGATTTGCATCAGCTTGGATAAATTAAATTAAATATGGAAAAGCTTTCTTGTGTGGAAATGGGAAAGGGCTTTCCCCAAACTGTTGGATGCACAGAATAGACTAAAATGTCACTGCATTAAGATTTTCCTTCAGATCCAGAAAACTTTATTATCCATCTGTTATGTGCTCCTAGTTATTTCTTTAATAAAACAGAATTTTACTGTAATAGTTTTCTGTAATGCGAGTGTGCTTTGTGTTGTGTGTATATTGCTTTTCCCTCATAGGCTGCAGCGTTAGCTGGCTGGCTGCTCCCGGGTGCATACACAGGCAATGCGTGAGCACAGTTCGGTTGTGGTTCATTTAAAGGCATTTAACACTGCTTGTTGGCACTGTGGTCAGTGGTTGTTTTTTTTTTCACCTTTTCAGTCAGGCAGGGTGAGGCAGCAGTGGGCCGGAAGACTCACTTCCCCCTTTCTCCCTTTTTGTTTTGACTCTCTCTGTCCCGTCTTCATTGTGAGTGAGGTCAGAATTACTATCTGGTTAACTTTTAGACAGCTCAGACTGGTTCTGGTCTGAGAGAGACAGGCCTGTTCTGCTGGCTTTGCCCTGTTTGTGTGTTTCAGATTGTACCATGTCTTAATTAATTGGCCTACTTTTTTTGCAGAAGGACGCTGTGGTGTTTTAAATGTGTTTGGCCTTGGTTCTGGCTGCCGGTTATTGTAACTCTGCAGTCTTGAGCCGTAACACCATCACATGACCAAAAATTATCTATGGCATGGATTCATGTAAAATACATAACCCAAAAACACATACAAATCCAAAAACACTTTAAAATACAGTTAAGATCACACAGCACCTAACAATTCTTACAATGAACCACAGCAATGCTTTCACAACCTTTTGTGCTTACCCCTAATTTGAATCAGTGCATGTGTTTTCCCTTCCAACGATTGGCTGGGGTGGTTGAGGTCTCTGTGTGTGTGTGGGTGTGTGAAAATAACACTCATCTGGTTGACATGCTTTGCAGCACTATGATCATTGTAATTATCATTTTCTAAAGGGTGTAATCACAAATATACTGACCTGGATAACATATCTTTTTTTTTAAACATATTTTAAATATGTTCTGCACTGCATTGGTAGGATTACTTTCTTTACATGCATTCATGAGTTTTAGCTCATAGTTTTATGCCTGATAGAAATAGGGCAGTGTAACAGTTCTCATTTCCTCAATTTTAATACACACACACAGTTATTTCAGATATGAATTCCCCCCTCCCTTTCCCCAACAGATTTATGCTCAGTCCTCTCAGTCCTTAGTGATCTCTGAAAAAACAACAGAAATAAAGAACTTTAGCCCCAGAACCGTATCCAAAATTCACAAGAAACAACACCGTGCATTACAGTGTGGGAGTGTGTGGTGTAGTGTATGATTGTGCATTACAGTGTGGGAGTGTGTGGTGTAGTGTGTGATTGTGCAATACAGTGTGGGAGTGTGTGGTGTAGTGTGTGATTGTGCAATACAGTGTGACAGTCAACCGTTTGACATTTTTCAAAGTGGTAGCGGTTGAGTTTGTCAGTCCTTTTTGATGTTTTAAAGAGGTTATTGACTGTGCCAGCACGGTGTGCAGCAACTGCGTGGTAGTGAGTGTGAGGTAGAGTGTGTGAGTGTGTGGTAGAGTGTGAGAGAGAGGGGTAGAGTGTGTGTGTGTTAGAGAGCGGTAGAGTGTGTGAGAGAGGGGTAGAGTGTGGTGGAGTGTGTGAGTGCGTGAGAGGGGTAGAGCGTAGTGGAGTGTGTGAGTGTGTGAGAGAGGGGTAGGGTGTGCGAGTGTGCGGTGGAGGGTGTGAGTGTGTGGTAGTGTGTGTGAGTATGGGGTAGAGTGTGTGAGTGTGTTTGGATGCTTTTTTAAGAGGTCACTGAGTGTGTCAGATTCAAGCTCACTGCTGATGAGAGATGTAAACACAGGAATGACCATGACTGACCTGCAGCACCTCTCTCTGACATTAACTGCGATGACAGCTGAAACCATGGCAACCAGACCCAGGGAGAACAGCACTGACTTTAGTGCACACAGCGAGAGACCAGGAGATGGTGTTACTGGAGGAACTGGACCTACAGGAAATAAATAACATCACACAGGACCCCACAGAGACAGCTACTGTTACACACTATCACACATGCAAATGAACAAATAAGCACTTGCACATGCACACGTGCACACACACACACACTCAGTGAGAGGAGGTGTTACAGGACAAAACTGAACCAGCAAGAAATGACACAATACCCTACAGAGACAACTGATGCTACACACAAACATATATGCACACACACAAGTACACACACATTTTTGCATACACACGTTAAAGCACACACATGTATACACTCATGCACTCTCAATCATTCATACACACAAATACATTCATACACAAACACACACATACACAAGCAGGAAACATTACAAAGAATAAGCACCACAATGATATCCCATGGTGAACACTACTGCCTACAGCCAACTGACAGAACCACAGATGCCTGAGAAGCATATACATGTCAGACAGATAATGTATACAGACACAATATTTGCAAACAGACTTGCAGGCATTATCCACAGACAGACTACATGACTTACAGAGGTCCTTTGTGGATTCTGACCGCGTCTCTGTGTCGACCCGGTTACTGCTGTGGCAGTGGACGGTCCCGTTGGTTGCCGTAGCGGTGATGTTGACTCCTGTCAGCGAGGTTGTATTTGCTACCTGTGTGCAGTGGGCGTGGTCACAGGTGTAGCTGGCCCAGGTGTCTTCAGCAGAGCAGTTCACTGACACGTTACAGAACCCTCTTGCAGAGGAGAGTAACGCCACTTCCACCTGGGGTGTGGGCGGGGCCACTGCAAAACAACAACCAATCCACAGGGCTAAAGCTGTGGCACATTCCATCATATAGACTCATAGTGATCTCATACATCATATCATGTTATGTCATAATAATCCTGTATATTCAAATGTTATCATGTTATAATAATCTCAGAAATCACGTCATGTAATATAATCTCATGATAATCTCAGAAGTCACATTTATCTACAGAATTACACTATTATTTAAATGCATTAATGTCGATTTATTCTACACCCGTATCTTTCCTGCACCCATTTGTTTGTGTTGTACACACAGATTGTAAAACTGTATTATTCCTACCTTGAACTGTTATCCTGTAGGTAGCAACATCTCTTTGTTGTCCTTTATGGTTAATTATCGTTGCTGTGTAGATCCCACTGTGTCTCTCCTGCATGTTCTTCAGCAGCAGAGAGAAGTTCTTCTCATCAAATTCTGTCCTGGTTTTATAATCTCCAAATGTTGTCAGATCTTTAAACTGAGGAATGTATTCCAGTACAGCTGTAGAGCCATTAACAAACCACAGAAAGTCGAGAAACTGTAATTCTTCATATCCCTGCACATCCAGACGAACAGAGCCTCCCTCACGCACAAACAAAGACTCCTCAGCTCTGGAAACTGGAAAGAAACACAAAATGTTCATTTTAAAACTTTCAAACAAGCGCTGTTCTGCAGATACTATATGCCACACATTGTACCATTAAATGCAAGCATACAGTTACAAGATATTATTGCACATTATGTTCTATTCCTGTTATGCCAGTGCCTATTCAATGCTCCTGGAGTTGACCAAATGAATGAATCTTTACTAAGTATAAAATGCCAACCAAATAAATGTGCCTATAGACAGAAATCAAAAAGATGGAAGCAAGTGTTGCTTTGCAGGTGACGAAGGTGATAAAGAGGAATGAACCACACAAAATAAGAAGCAAGTGACCTATTATATAAATGCACATTATAAATAGATGAAGTGCACTGTACCTGAGGACAGCAGTGTGGACACCAACAGGATGAGCATTTTCAGTATGAGAGAGATCAGTGACTTCCTCTGTAGCAGTTAAGGTGTGTGTGTGTATGTGTGTATGTGTGTGTGTGTGTGTGTGTGTGGTAGGAGTTATTTCCCTTTCTCAGCTTGTGCTAGCTCACAAGCTTCACACAGGAAGTTTATCTCAGGTGAAGATTGCAGAGGCTGCAGTGTGGCTGACTACCTCCTGTTTGTATTTCAGTTTCTGTGCATATCACCACAGTATTGCATAGCTGAGAATGACCATTATGGACTTTACATGTAAACTCCTTAAAGAGCAAGTGCTGTAAAAGCATTCTAGATCTATACATTTATACTTGTTAATACATGTCCATTGTAAAGTGACTGCTTTGTATATTACTCATCATATATTATATATTAGCTTTTTTGTTATTATATGACCATTAATTTAACCTATCCATATTACAACAGAAACCTGGGAAATGAGAAAGAGAACAAATAACATCATTGCTGAGATACATTGTTAGTTGAAAATATTGTACTTTATCAACGATTCTATGGAATCAACCAAAATAACACATTTTTTGAATTATAAATGTATTCACAAAAAAAGGTTTCACTTCGGTATCAGATGGAATATGTACCGAGCAAGGGCTGACTGTGGCTCCACTGCTCTCCACTGGTAAAGCTAAAACAGGGCGTGTTTTTCATCCTCTGTTCATCCATACAAGTAACACCTATGCAATTTACATATAGTTCCCATTATGGGCAGAGTATATCTACTGCACACTCATCTTGACATTACAATGAATCCATGCTGTTAAAAACTTGCGTAAGTCACTCTGGATAAGAGCGTCTGCTAGATGCACGTAATGTAATGTAATGTAATTTAATGTAATGTAATTTAATGTAATGTAACATAATGTAATGTAATGTAATGTAACGTAACGTAATGTAATGTAATGTAATGTAATGTTACATAATGTCATGTAATGCTTGAGCAGTTTGTGCTAAGCCTGCCGACAGCCACTGCCCACTGGGTGTGCTGCCATAGACACAAACTCGCTGGATGCTGCCGTTGCCCTGGCGGAGGATCACCTCAGCGCCCTCCTACCTCGTTCACCAGCACCTGCCCCCGCCTCCTCTCCCTACCTTATCCCCCCACAGTCCCCAGTCTCAGTGCTTGCAGCGCCGGACACCCAGAGATCTCCTCAAGCGCCTGGGCAGGACGGCCATTACCGGTCGCTGCCAGGATCAGGTTCCCTGACCCTCGCTTACACTGCAGCCAACAGGACGGCCCCCGTCTACTTACAGGACATGATTCAGTTCTATACCCCTGCTCGACCACTCCGCTCTGCGGCAGCAGGGCGCATTGTACCCCCTCCCACCTGAGTAAAGGGATCACAGAGCTTCTCCACCCTAGCTCCCCAGTGGTGGAACGAACTCCCCGTCCCTCTTCGAACCTCTCCCTCACTACCCATCTCTGCCGTGGTCTGAAGACGCATCTCTTCAGACTATACCTGGACTAACTGCCACCACTCTGTGAATAATTTCACATTAAATCCCCTCTTTCATGACACTCATGTTACATGTACCCCAATTCCAGCACTTTTCAGTAATTTGTATTTGTCCTAATATTGTAGCTTGTTCTTCTCCCTAGTTTGGCTTGGCATAAGTTAGGTCAGAATAATGTTCACTGCGTGAACTGAACTGTGCTCTTGGCTATAAATAGCTGTACAAAATGAGTATTGTACCTTATCGAACCTGTGTATTGTAGTTGTCCAATGACCATGGTATGCACTTTTGTACGAGGTCAGGAGGGGATGTACCCGATACCGGTATGGATTCAAGGGGGTACAGGACAGGCTTTGCTGGATTCAGGGTGTAAACAAACCATGATTCACCAAAGTTTGGTTTGGCTCAAGGCATTGGTGGAAGCATCGTGGGTGTCAATAAGGTGTGTGCATGGGGATATTCACGATTACCCAGTGGTGCTGTGGTTAGCTCCTGCATATCACTTACCTTTTATTGGGTACTGATTGGCCAAGGTTTACTAGAGTAGTGTAATCTACCTCTGCACTGGAACAGATACTGCAGCAGCTGTGCTATCACACCACCAAGGCAGAAAAGAGCTGAGAGTCAATGTTCCCTGATGGTGCTCCTCATTTATACCCAGGATCTATTCCACTGCATTAGAGTGGAGGAGCACTGCAGAAAAGCAGCACTGGAGATGTAGGGGATCGAACCCTAGACCTCATACATGCAAAGCATGCGCTCTACCACTGAGCTACAACCCCACCCATCATGTCCTCTTGAGCAAAACATTTTCCATTCACAGGCAACGAACAATATATATATATACATATATATACATACATACATATATACACCCGGAAGCAGCACATATACAACCTTGTTGAGCTGCGAATTAGTAGAAACAGGTGCGTCAAATTAGGGTTGAAATGAAAACCTACGGGATCGTAGGCCAGCAGGAACAGGGTTGGGCAGCTGTGCCTCATCAATGTTCACCACTGGTTTGGTGCTCCTATCAAACTAACATGGTACTTCAGCAGCATAGATGAATACAGGCAATGGGCAAAAGATAAATTCACAGAACCATGGAGATTCTGGGGATTGAACCCAGGACTTCATACATGCGAAGCATGCGCTCTACCACTGAGCTACATCCCCTCCCGTGAGCTTGTGTGCAAAACATTTTCCACAGGCAGTGAAAAAAGATATCAATACACCCACAAACAGCAATGAGTGGGTTTCAGACATTAAAGTTATATTATTATTTTATGGATTTCCAGGCAGAAGAGGTGATGGTAATGGTAAAGGAAGATGTTTTTATTGTAATTTGATGAATTCCTGCCAAACTTAATATTTCAAATAACATGAGTCCCCAGATCGCGTGTGCTTGGTCTCATTTCATTTCATCATTTGTTTTCTGAGATAAAAGTTTTTTAGTTTTTGTACTGCCCCCTATTGGTTGATGTGAATATACCTCGTGTTATATTACTTTCTATCCTTTAGCATGCATACCAAATATATTTAATTACCATAGGTGAAAGCACTGGATAGTTATCGCATATTGTGTTGTAGGTCCTGCCCATTTTAAAGTTCAGTGGTTAATGAACCCATGAAACATGCAGAGCAATTTGGGTGCAAATTGGTTCTCAAGCAAAAAAAAAACCTTAATGAATTTTTTTTTTAAAAACACAATGGTGGAAAATCTATATAGAATGACCTAAGTAGTTAAATTGTGAACATTGGTCATATACTGTAGGAGGTATTGATTATTTGATTGCAGCGATACCCATGACCTTCATGGTATGAAGGTATCAGTAAGCTCTTCATTAGAACAGATACTGCAGCAGCTGTACTTTACATCACACCACCAAGGCAGAGAAGAGCTGAGAGTCAATGTTCCCTGATGGTGCTCCTCATTTTGACCAAAAAACTGTGTCACTGCATTAGAGAGGAGGAGCACTGCAGAAAAGCAGCACTGGAGATGCAGGGGATCGAACCCTGGACCTCATACATGCAAAGCATGCGCTCTACCACTGAGCTACATCCCCACCCATCATGTCCTCTTGAGCAAAACATTTTCCATTCACAGGCAACGAACAATATATATATATATACATATATATACATACATACACATAGACACCCGGAAGCAGCAGTGAGCGGGTGTAAGCGGGTACTGGGTACCTCTGTATACGCAGGCTTCTGTCATAGTCAATCTCTTAATCAGTTAAGGTGGCTGAATATGGCTTCCACCATAACTGTGTGGTTAAACTTCAGCACAACAGAGGTTTGGCTTTTTGCCATTTGCTGTCAGTGAACTCCATTCATTTCACACAGATGGCTTCAGGTTTCCACACTCTGAGCGAATGAGAGCCAACGGATGTCAGTTTGTGATTGAATCTATTTTTCAGTTGGAATTATTTGCCATATAGTACAGACCACACAGTAAATGAAATATAAGTGGGTCTGACCGGTTTACACATCCGCGATGAGAATATGGGATTTTTTTAAAGAGCACATATAGCTATTAGAGGTGATAGAGGTAAAGCACAAAGCCGTAAGGCTGTATAATATCCAAATCTTGGGGGAGGGGCAAATTAAAGCTGTTGGAGATGCTGGGGATTGAACCCAGGACCTCATACATGCGAAGCATGCGCTCTACCACTGAGCTACATCCCCCACACATGCAGGGTCAATGGGGATGCAATCCATTCACAGGCAGTGAAAAAATGATATCAATGCACCCGCAAACAGCAATGAGTGGGTTTCAGACGTTAAAGTTATATTATTATTTTATGGATTTCCAGGCAGAAGAGGTGATGGTAATGGTAAAGGAAGATGTTTTTATTGTAATTTGATGAATTCCTGCCAAACTTCATATTTCAAATAACATGAGTACCCAGATCGTGTGTGCTTGCTTTCATTTTGTTCTTTCATTTGACTTCTGAGATAGTTTTTGATTTGTAGTGCCCCCTATTCATAGATTTGAATATACCTACAGCTATATATTGGGGAGCCACCCTTAAACATGAAAACCAAATTTAATTTCAATAGGACTACCTGGTAGTTATCACCTATGTTGTTGCAGGTCCCATTTTAAACTTCATCGGCTAATGGCAGGCATTATGGTCCTTTATGGTGCCTAGAAACTGTTCCATTGCATGGAGACAAGAGAAGGGCAGCAGAAAAGCAGCACTTGGAGATGGTGGGGATCGAACCCGGTACCTCATACATGCAAAGCATGCGCTCTACCACTGAGCTACATCCCCAACCATCATCTGCTGGTGAGCAAAACATTTTCCATTTACAGGCAATGCACAATATACAGATTTTAAAAAGTCAAAAAATGCGCTATTAGTATCTCATTTTAAAAAACTAGAAGAAAAACCAGCAAACACAGTTGTTCCCCAGGACCAGGGTTGGGAAACACTGCCGTAAAGCATTGGTGTCCAAGCTTATCTAAAGAGGGCCAGTGTGGGTGCAAGTTTTTTCTTTAGCCCAGCTCTACAACACTGCAGCACTGATTCAACTAATTAACTAAAACGGTCTTAATACCTTGGTAAGTAGAACCAGGTGTCTACACTGCACTCACGCCAGCCCCTTTCAGATAAGACTGGACATTCCTGCCTTAAAGTAAGTGAATAAGGTGATTATTTTATGGATTTCCAGGCAGTAGAGGTGGTGATAGAAGTGAAGGACAAAGCCTTAAATAACATCATGGGAGAGGGGCAAACTAAAGCATCACTGGAGATGCAGGGGATCGAACCCTGGACCTCATACATGCAAAGCATGCGCTCTACCACTGAGCTACATCCCCACCCATCATGTCCTATTGAGCAAAACATTTTCCATTCACAGGCAACAAACATTATATATATATACACATATATATACATACGTACACATATACACCCGGAAGCAGCAATGAGCGGGTGTAAGCGGGTACTGGGTACCTCTGTATACGCAGGCTTCTGTCGTAGTCAATCTCTTAATCAGTTAAGGTGGCTGAATATGGCTTCCACCATAATTGTGTGGTTAAACTTCAGCACAACAGAGGTTTGGCTTTTTGCCATTTGCTGTCAGTGAACTCCAGCTATTTCCGGCACAGTGTGGCTTCAAGAGGATAATTCTTTCTTCAATAGATGTTTTTAAAAAGTCAAATATAAAGCAATTAGTATCTAATTTTTAAAAAATTAGAAGAAAAACCAGCAAACACAGTTGTTCCCCAGGACCAGGGTTGGGAAACACTGCCGTAAAGCATGGGTGTCCAAGCTTATCTAAAGAGGGCCAGTGTGGGTGCAAGTTTTTTCTTTAGCCCAGCACTATGGCCCCTGATTCAACTAATTAACTGCGATCTTAAGACCTTGGTAAGTAGAACCAGGTCTCTACACTGCACTCACGCCAGCCCCTTTCAGATAAGACTGGACATTCCTGCCTTAAAGTATGGCTATTATATCATCGACTTACAGGCAGTATTGGTGTTGATAGAGGTAAAGCAGAAAGCCTTAAGGCTGTATGATATCCCAAACTTGGGAGAAGGGCAAACTAAAGCTACTGGAGATTCTGGGGATTGAGCCCAGTACCTCATACATATAGCTGATTCTGTGCAATGGCCAAATACCTCAACCACTGAACTGCATCCTTAGATTACTTATATGATCGCTCCACTCACAGTTAATCCACACACAAAAAAACAAACACTTTTTTTAAAATATCTTTTTTTTAAAATCTCAATTTAATTCATTCTAATCTTAGATTTATTTATGCACTTTGCAAAACTACCCACACATTCCAACACATGGAAAAATGTTCAGAAAGTAGATGAACTAGTAAGGAGGAAGGGGGATAAGACAGAGAGGTCTGTAACATAGCTCCAAATGCATGTGTGTAATTTACCTGTGCTTATAAACCAATATCCAGGCCTTACTTCTCCCTGTGAATATTGCTCATCTTGTTTCATAATGTGTTTGATTGAATTTTAGACATTTAGTTTTTCCTGTCAAGTTTTCACGACCTATTTGGCTGTTCGTTATCATAAGTAATATCAAGCACATGATTCGAGATTAAAGGTGCTTGCTATTACTTATGATAATAATCACTGCGATACCTAAACTGAGTTCTCCTGTTAAATTTTCCCCAATAAAGCTCTTCATGTGACGCAATGGTAATGACGAATATGTACCAGACACAGAGAAATAAAACAAACTAAAATCTAAAAATACTTCAAACATTAATAAATAAAAGAAAGAAACTGAAATTAAGCACTACAGTTATGTGAGCTGATTTCTATCGTGATTCAAGACTACCGGCATGCAGCGCGGCCGCCAGCCCTAGCCGCCATGTTGTCGGAATGAAAGCTCCCGGAGCTGGAGAGTTTTGGGGCTGAAATCCGTTGCCATCCATCCTCCTCTGCCTGTAAGTTGAGTGTCCGGCTGTAGTTGGATGTGGGTTTTGATCCGCAAAGGGACGTGTGCTCCAAGCGATGTCACTATATGCGGATTCTTTATATTATTTAGAATATTTTTCATCCATTGTTCCTGTTCTCTCGTCTCTTCCTCCTCTCTCGATCCCGTCTTCCTGTCAGACGGTCCGGGGCCTCTGTTGCTGCTGCTGCTGCAGCAGACCGGCAGCAGAGCGGTGCCCATAGCAGCTCCTGCTGGCATTTGCGAAAGCGCTTGGCCCTGTCCCCGCTGTGCCCGACCGCGGGCATACGCGCCTGGCAGTGCGGCTCAATTTGTCCGCCTGCGCGCTGTAAGACACTGCTCGGCCATGCATTGTTCTGACAGGCTTTGTGAGTTTATCGATGGCTTTGCCCCTCCGCTGACTGGCTGTGTTGTGCATCAAATCCAGGCCGTGTGATGATAGCTGGTTAGCCAGTTAGCTTCTTAACACAGCAACGACAACGCTCACCGGCTTCACACTGTGTCCTTCTCTCGGGGAAAACGGGTAAAAAGAGCAGGTTCCGCGCTGACTGCAGTTATATTTTGCTGCGCTGTTTGTGTTCGGTTCGTAGTTATGTTGCTTGTCTTTTTGCTCGCTAGTCTGCTGGACGACAGCAGCCTTATCTGTATTGCTAGCTTTGTTGTCATTAAACTTTTATTTTGATTTAGACTGTGCAATTCGTAGCCTTGTGTTGTTGGTAAGGTTGCGGGGTATGGAGTGTATGAAACATGCTGGTGTGGAAGCTGGATGAGCGGTTGGACTTACTGGGGGAGTTTCTTGTGAGCGGTCTTGGCACTGAACATGAGCTCCTTACCGCGGGGTTGAGGGTGGCGTTAAAGACCCCATACTCGGATGGTCATGACGAGCTGACACACTTAATGCATGCTTCATGTGACAAGCCGGGCATTCCCGTTTCGCTAATGGTACTCGCTCAGTCCCGCTTGAGTTTGCAGTATATCTGTAAGCCTCTGCCGTGTCGGCGATGTCATTGGCTATGTCGTGAGAAGGGAACCTGTGGCGTCTCCTCTCTGATCACCTGGATATTGAGCTGCGCTGGGTTTGTGTGCAGTACTTGCACTGTGTGACATGGACGGGGTCTTCTCTCCGTGGTTATCACGTGTTTGTGTTTGCCTACCCAGGGTGCAGAGGGTGTAAGGAGTGTAAAGTGCACAGAGGGTTTGTGTGCTGGTGTGCTCTAAGCAGTATGTGTGTGTGTGTGTGGGTACGCGCATGGCCGTGCGTGCGTGCGTGCGTGCGTGCGTGTGTGTACGTGCACATGCGTCTGTGTGGGTGTATGCGCAGGAATTGTGTCAATTGGGTTTGTTTCTTTCACTTGTTGCTGGTACATATTTTAAAGGTACAGTTCGCCTTTAACAGAGACTGAGTGGTCTGGACCAGTGCCTGCCAGGACTGGGAATGGCTGAGTCAGTGGTGGATGATTGAATGTTTTGTGCAAATCCTGCAAACTGCGGTTGGCCTGTGGCAGCCTTCTTACTGCACCTGAAGTCAGAGTTGAACAGTCGTGATGTTGTGAAGCCTGTAGGGTGAGGTGTTTGGTGTGAACTGGATCGGTTCTGTATGAGCAGATGTTGCTTTTGCTGTTATGGTGAGTTTTCTGAATGATGGAGGACTCCAGTAAGGCATGCCAGGCCAGTGTGGATCGGGGGTGAAGGGTGTGTTTTGGCCAGAGGCTTGGGGGATGTCCCCATGGTGATTTGATCCCATGTGACACTCAGTTACATGTTGGGGTTTTTGGGTGTGGCTTTAACACCAGTGTCACACATACCGCCAGTGTTCCACTGCCCCTGCATGGAAGGATGCCCAGTACCTTTGTACAGAATTATGCCCCAGGCCAGTGCCCCTGTACGGAATGATGCATACGCACACACTCGCACTCACACACTCTCTCACAGTGGCATTACCTCTGTGTCCAGGTCCTTGTGTTTGTGTGCAGGTACAGACCATGCTGTTTTCATTAGCTGCGCCAGTGCTTTTTTCCAGGGAAGGACAGCACGGTTTCTCAGGGAAGGACAGCGCGGTTTCTCAGGGAAGGACAGCGCGGTTTCTCAGGGAAGGACAGTGCGGTTTCTCAGGGAAGGACAGTGCGGTTTCTCAGGGAAGGACAGCGCTGTTTCTCAGGGAAGGACGGTGCTGTTTCCCAGGGCAGGACAGCGCGGTTTCTTAGGGAAGGACAGTGCTGTTTCTCAGGGACGGACAGTGCTGTTTCCCAGGGAAGGACAGTGATGGCTGTGCTTACAGAGGGAGGTGTCATTACCTACTTTTGTGTTTTAAAGCTGTCATATTGGAGGATACAAGTCTCTATCATTAAAGGGTACCCCTCACCAAATCTGTGAAATGATACTGTTGTTGGTTCTGTTTTTTTTAAACTAAGCACCTGATTCACTTTCATAAGCTGTAAATGCGTGTGTAGGTTTGTGTGTGCATTCCTGCTTGTGTGTGCATGCCACCATTTTGTGTGTGTGTACACGTGCATGCCTGTGTGTGTGTGTGTGTGTGTGTGTGTGTGCACGTGCATGCCTGTGTGTGTGTGTGTGTGTGTGTGTGTGTGTGTGTTTAGGTGTGGTGTTTATGGTGGCTATAAGAGGCTGGTACTTCAGTGCACATTCAAACCTATCGCTTCCACACTGTCAGGGGGGCATGAATTTAGCAGCCCCCCTGTGTGCATGCGTGTGTGTAGCAGGTGCTCTGTGTTACAGGTGCAGGGGGAATGAGCGTTACCTGTGCGTGTAACAGGTGCTCTGTGTTACAGGTGCAGGGGGAATGAGCGTTACCTGTGTGTGTAGCAGGTGCTCTGTGTTACAGGTGCAGGGGGAATGAGCGTTACCTGTGCGTGTAACAGGTGCTCTGTGTTACAGGTGCAGGGGGAATGAGCGTTACCTGTGTGTGTAACAGGTGCTCTGTGTTACAGGTGCAGGGGGAATGAGCGTTGCCTGTGTGTGTAACAGGTGCTCTGTGTTACAGGTGCAGGGGGAATGAGCGTTGCCTGTGTGTTGAAGAGGAAAGCTGTGCTCTGGCAAGACTCTTTCAGCCCCCACCTGAAACAGCCCCCCCTCGACGCCAGCCTTCCCAGCATGCCCGTGGTGCTGACAGCAGGATCGGGCGCCCCCCAGGTGGGCCACGCCCCACAGTCCGCCCCACCTGGCCAGGCAGGAGGGGCGGGGCGTTCCCAGGACGACGCCATGGTGGACTACTTCTTCCAGCGTCAGCATGGGGAGCAGCTGTGTGGGAAACAGCGCTGGCCCACCGGCGACCACACCCACTCCGACAGCCAGGTGAGTCTGACCACACCCACTCCCACAGCCAGGGGAGTCTGACCACACCCACACGAAATAGGTGTGTGTCTGATTGTGGGGTTGACTCAGGGCTGTACCTGTGGTCCTCAGGTGCGGTCAATGGATGAGCTGAACCATGACTTCCAGGCACTGGCACTAGAGGGGAGAGCCATGGGGGAGGTGAGGAGTGGAACTGGATTACAGGGACTGTACCTGTACTGTAACTGTGTGTATAGCTTAAAGGGGTGTAACTCTAGTGTAGCTGTGTGTATAGCTTAAAGGGGTGTAACTCTAGTGTATAGTTTAAAGGGGTGTAACTCTAGTGTAACTGTGTGTATAATTTAAAGGGGTGTAACTCTAGTGTATAGTTTAAAGGGGTGTAACTCTAGTGTAGCTGTGTGTATAGCTTAAAGGGGTGTAACTCTAGTGTATAGCTTAAAGGGGTGTAACTCTAGTGTATAGTTTAAAGGGGTGTAACTCTAGTGTAGCTGTGTGTATAATTTAAAGGGGTGTAACTCTAGTGTATAGTTTAAAGGGGTGTAAATCTAGTGTAGCTGTGTGTATAGTTTAAAGGGATGTAACTCTAGCTGTGTGTATAGCTTAAAGGGGTGTAACTCTAGTGTATAGTTTAAAGGGGTGTAACTCTAGTGTAGCTGTGTGTGTAGTTTAAAGGGGTGTAACTCTAGCTGTGTGTATAGTTTAAAGGGGTGTAACTCTAGTGTAGCTGTGTGTATAGTTTAAAGGGGTGTAACTCTAGTGTAGCTGTGTGTGCAGTTTAAAGGGGTGTAACTACTGTAGCTGTGTGTGTAGTTTAAAGGGGTGTAACTCTAGCTGTGTATAGTTTAAGAGGGTGTAACTCTACAGAATAGTTTAAAGGGGTGTAACTCTAGTGTAGCTGTGTGTATAGTTTAAAGGGGTGTAACTAGTGTAGCTGTGTGTGTAGTTTAAAGGGGTGTAACTCTAGCTGTGTATAGTTTAAGAGGGTGTAACTCTACAGAATAGTTTAAAGGGGTGTAACTCTAGTGTAGCTGTGTGTATAGGTTTAAAGGGTGTAATTCTAGTGTAGCTATGTGTATAGTTTAAAGGGGTGTAACTCTAGCTGTGTATAGTTTAAGAGGGTGTAACTCTACAGAATAGTTTAAAGGGGTGTAACTCTAGTGTAGCTGTGTGTATAGTTTAAAGGGGTGTAACTAGTGTATAGTTTAAAGGGGTGTAACTCTAGC